>NW_008622320.1:2453-26617 GCF_000691845.1 Merops nubicus | reverse complement strand
TCAGCAGGTGACCTTTCAAGGCACTGTGATGCATTCTCATGCAGCATGTGCAGCACTGTACTTAAGCAAGATGTAAGGGAATGGTAATTGCCCAAGGCTGAGTTCACAAATCTTCCTTCTAAAGTCTCAGACCTCTAAAAGCCTGTAGTGCTTGAGCCAATGTGAGGGAGAAGTTGCTGTTGTGTGGCACAGGCTCCTGTCCATGGCTGAGAAAAGACATACAACTTTTTCAATGCAATGCCTCTCTGAGATGTGCTCCTCCTCTTGAAAATCATTCTCCAGGTCTAATAATTTAACCCATTTGTACCTGCTGTGTAATTTATAGAGGATATATTTTGCTACAGTGATCTAACACAAATGCAAATGAGGATCTGGGCTGTAGTTCCACATTTTTAAAATAAATAATTAAGAAAATTGCTTCAGTCTACACTTAATCACCTAAATAACTGTTAAAAGTTTTAGAGACAGTGATCACTCACCTATTCCACTAATTAAACAGAACATGTTCTTGAAGAGGCCATCTGAAAATCAGAACACACAAGTATCTAAATTCTGAAACCAAATATGGTGATACTTTGTTAGCTGATTATGTCTCAAATCGCCTCTTAATTTCTAATAAGTAAATAAAAATAAATGTATTCACTACTCCATTAAGAAGCCTTCAGGACAGAAGTGACTAACCACGTGATACTGTTCCTATCCTTCCTTGTAAAACTTGCCATTGAGTTTGCCTATTAAGTTCACTTATGTTTAAAATTAATCTGAAAATTTAGTACAAGCAAGTCCAAGTGTACATTTGCATCCTGTGAAATACTTGAAAATGCTAATACAGTGATAATAACAAAAATGGGGTGCTGTGAAACTCAGTGAATTACTTAATGCTTGTAAATGATTTTGGAATACTCAAATGGAGATTGCATTGCTGAAATAATGTTTCTTGTGGTTATGCTTCTTTTAGATATCAGTGCTCTGAAAACAATGTGACAAATCTAAGAGAGGAAATTCTACCCTTTAAAAGGCAACTGAGTGAGGTTATTCTTGCCAGCTACATAATATTGAGGGTCAAATTATCCACAAAACATGGTATCCCAGAAGAAATCCTAATTCAGATGCAAGTGTTGTGTTGAAAGGCAGATCCTGCTTCCAGAGGATGGTACATGTGCATAGCACCATCAAACCCACCATGACCTTATGGTGCACTGAAATGTTACCAACTCACATTCCTGTTTCAGGTTTGTTCAACATTTTTGAAAAGATAAATTTGATCTAGATTACTTCGTGTGGTTCTGAGTGTTGCTCTTCCCTATGGGTCTACCTTTATGCCAAACACAGCGGCCTGCCCACAGCCAGCCTAAAAGTGCTCTAGATAGCAGAGCAATCAAGTGGATCACCAGATCAGACCTGTGCTGTGGATGATCCAGCATAGTGCTACAGCTTTAGCAAGGCATAATTATGAGCATAAAAAGTATGTTTTTAAAAATTGTGGGTGATCTAGCTAAATGCAGTGGGACACAAATTATAAGCTGACTGACTTTATGAGCTAATCAAGACTGATATAGTGTTATCTATGAGCTCAGTGAAGTTCCTTACGATTTTGATAAGTGCAAAACTTTGTCCATCTTTTAGAACTACTAATTTGAGCATGGGGTGATTTCTTTTACAACACCTATTATGTAGAAAGAAGGACTCCATTCCAGATATTGTAGCATAATAGACATGTCGTTGTTCACATTACTCTGAAACAGTGACTGGAAGCATTGAGCTGCAAAATGTGTATTGTTAATCATTGGGTCATTAACCTTAACAATGTCAAAGCATTCCCCTATCAGATTCAACTAAACGACTGCCCAAGGTAATAGTTAAGAGAACATTTCACACAGATGAACATATTAATGCTTTATTTGTTTCTAAATGTGGTGTGAAGGATTTAGGTAAAAAGGAAAAATGTGAAGTAAAACTGAAAAAAAAAGAAAGTTAAAATGTCCCAAAAGAAAGCAAGTAGTCCCCAGTTTTCTGCAGCTAAGAACTGTATATTTATCTCCCTTTTTTTTTTAATTACAATTATTCAGATGAAAAACTATGCTATTTTGAGGAGGACTTAAGTCAAAGGCCTGAGGTTTCATTTGAAGCCAGAGACTTATTTTAACATCTAAGCTCCAGTTTCTACAGCTCATGTTAATTCTCTCATCTGGTATTTCCACAGTAAAATGCTGCTGATAAAACTGTATTTGGCTACAGCTGATGGACTTCTGCCTGAACCGTGCTCTCCCTGCATGTGGCAAAGCAGGTCTTATACATATCTCTCATGTGAGAAGATGCCACTGCTACCTACAAAAATGTTTCTATTGCACATATCCAGCACAGCTGATCATGCACATAAATCAGACTGCACAAGACCTGTGTTCACTGCTTTCTTTGTTTTATAGAGGAGCCTGGAAAGACATTATCCAGCAACAGACTTCTGCCAGAGTTATTTTGCAGGCTGATCTTTGGAGACCTCTGTCCAGGGCATGCTCTACAGACCTAGGCTAGGACTGGGTGGCAGATCAGATTAATTTCTGTTATGCTGCTCCTGTATATCATACTTTCTGAAGACCTGAGAGAATCCTTTAGTCATTGTTTCTGGGTCACCTCCATGTGAGCACCTATAGCTTTGTGGGGCAGCTCAGAAAGCCAGTGACACAGAATAGTGTCTTGACATTGCCTGAAAAACTCACATATTCAGCAGCCCTTTTCCAGGTTGCACTCAGGAAAAAGGCTATAATAATGTACTAGAAATTGGATGATTGGTCCTGGTGGCCTGCAAATGGCTTAGAGGATGTATATAAAAATATTCAGAGTAAAGGTCCTTTAAAACAACTGCACTGAGCTTTTCCACTAAAATTCCTCTCAAAAAGCCTCCATTCTGGGACTTTCACACTTCACGTGGAAGATTAAATACACAAATGACACATTTCAAGGTCAGTTCCTATTAAACTTACATAGCCTAATTTACTTCTGTAAATATGTAGTATTGAGTCACACTTGCTACTGAAACTAGTCCGTTAATGGTGCTTCACTTGACAATGAGTAAGGGAGAGATGATACTGTATAAATACCTGATGAGTGTTATCATAAAGCAGAGAGAGGAATTAATCAGGGGCTCTCAAATTAGGAAGTGTAATATTGGCTAGTGAGTGGTATGAAGACCAGGCCACTCATATTTCTAGTTTTAATTCCATTCCCCTATTTTCAGTTTTGGTCCCTTGAAAGACCTAAAATTTCACTCTCCTGTCCTTGTACCCTTTGCAGACAGTTACCATGTTCTCTTAGTTGACACTTAGCAAAATTATACTATTCAAAATGGCTACTGAAGTTTAAAAGTGGTGACTATGTTTATACGAATAATTCTTTGCTGTTAATATTATAGAAAAGTTCAATTGGTAGTTTTGTTCTTTTTATTATGTGCATGGATATAAATCAGTTGTAATTCCTAGCCAATAAACACTGATAATTCTGCCTTTTCTGTTGCCTAGGCTCAGAAGGAAAAAGTTGGTCATGCGTTCTAAGGAAGCTTTTTTAATGTCCTATTCCTTTTTGGGATTAAGGATTTGGAGGCTGATGAGGGGGAGTGAGCTTTTGTCATCAATTGCAGTGAGACATTTATAATATCTCTTGATTGTACTTAGTTTTTTTTTAATTGTTGCTATTTTTTTTTATTTCACTCATTCAAGCAGTCACTCTATGGAAGCTTTTTTTTTTTTTTTAAGTACTCCAAATCTATTCTGGTGATGAAGAAACGAATGTCAAGCAAAGCAATTTTTTCTAAATTTACAAGTAATTCTCTTAGACAAGATCAAAACTGACATAAAGAAAATATCCTTTATGTGTAAAAAAAGGACCATGCTGAACCATTCCAGTTACATCCAGTGTCATATAGTATGGTGGCATTCTCAGCCACTAACAATTTGATGGATTTAACTAATCCCAGTCACTGCTTATCACATTTATTAATCTAAAAAATGAGAAACCATCTGTAATAATATTTCATAGTAATGAAGCTGCTGCAGCTGTTTCGAGGTCCAACAAGATTTAAGTTCTATTTCTGTACATGTTCTTAGCCTCCTATCCCACTCTCTCTCTCTAGGTAATTGGAATTGGGCCCAACTAAGTTAAATGAAATGATGAGCAACTAAGACACCAAGATGCAAGCCAAGAGTCTGAAAGGAGAAAGCTATTGCATCAGAACTAGCTGGTAGCAAACTGGTATTTCATTCTTAATATTTAAGTGGACCACTGACAAAAGATTTATCCTATCTGGGACAAACTCTACCTTCTCTCCTCTTTCAGCACAATTTTTGTTTTTCATTTTCATTTTGTTTTCTGGGATAGTTCTGAGTCTCATCAGCCTGACAGCACTGTGCAAACACTGTAACCTCCCTTTTATAGCAGACTTGAAAAATCAGTAGGTTATGCAAGGCAAATCTTTTCCCTGCTAGACACATTTTTCTCTCTTCTTGCAAGAAGGTATTCAAAGTGCCTATAAATTCCACCAGCATGCTGGAAGACATCATGCTCTAGAAGTGTAGTAGTAACCAGGACTGACTGTTCTGGGATGAGAGCAGCTTGGTCTGGGAGCACTTCATTTTTCTGTTTATCCCACAGTGGAAGCAAGCAAGCTGTTGCAGTAGATTTAAACTTGCAATCCTACTTAGTCTTATGGATAAATCATTAAGGCCTTATTCTAAATCTGGTTTTGCTGCTGCAAATCATCTGTCTGCGTGCACGGCAAGTCTAACTCTTAAAGATGATCTCAGATGCACTCCACATGGAGTATAGACACATTCAAGCAGCATAAAAGATTAGGTTGTGACTGGCAAACAAATATGTGATACTAAGACAAGACATTACCAAGATAATGTTTAGGGGTTGATGTAGAAATATAGCTGCATCTGCATCCTCTTGGCATAATGGATGCTGAGAAACAGAACTTGTTACCTCAGACATAGTGTGACTTGTAGTGCTTTGGGACGTTGATGAGTATCTCTTCATGATACTGTATTGTACTGTGTCAGCCAACCATCTCAAGTCATCTGTAGCTTCAGGGTCCTTACATTTTAATTTATCCTCCAGCATAAGCATGTCCTGCATGTTCATAGCTGGGAAAATTGAAA
This sequence comes from Merops nubicus, assembly GCF_000691845.1. Lineage (NCBI taxonomy): Eukaryota > Metazoa > Chordata > Aves > Coraciiformes > Meropidae > Merops > Merops nubicus. The sequence goes on along the minus strand of NW_008622320.1, from coordinate 21,464 downwards.
TGCCTATATTGTGTCCTTATACAGACATTGCTCTGCCCATAGTGGAAGTATAAAACGTGTTTTAGCTGTGTGGTAGTTGAGCCACTAAAATGTCTGTCTAAAATGCAAAGTTTTTCATCAGCATACACATAGGCTGCTTGTACTTACAACTATCCTTTTTCACTGATGACACCTTGTCCCTCTTTTTCTCAGAAGCAAACAATTCTGATTATACAGTTTTGTTTTCTCTATATGAATATTTATAAAGATAATGATCTGTATATATGGCTGTTAATGTGATACTCTGTTGATTAGTTCCAACTGCTTCAGAGTATCTGGGCTGACAAATTCATACTCTAGACAGGTAGCTATTTTATTCACTTCCTTAACCTTTATTATACATGAATTCAACCTTCTTTCTAAACCACAAGCATAACATCTGAGAAAATAACTTGGTAAATCAATAAATACTATTGCAAAGTTTTTATAATTATCAAAGAAACAAGTTCTAGGCCACACAACTAGTGTGAAAATGTCCATGCTGGTTTTTTTTTTCAAAATATTTCTTCCACCTACAGTTACTTTCCCATTGCAATAATGCTCAAAAAATACAGGCATTTAATTTTCTGTTGCTTAAGTTAGCACTTTTCTCATTGAAGGCCCTCAAGGGAACTGGAAACTCTGAAATATGAAATGTGATTTATGCTTGCCTTGTAAAATGCCAAGGAAACTGCTTTAAGACCATAATAACCCTTGCTGCTCATTCCATGAACATGCTTATAGAAAATGTTAATTTAATCAACAAATTATAGCTTAACACAGAGCAAGAAGTGCAGAAATACTGGCAGAGGAGGAGGAAAGGTCTCTCATAATTTTTATGATTAATCATGAATTTGAAACTCTTTGTTATTCTTGCATAAATGAAGACTTTCTCCTAAATGGATTATGCTGCATTTCTCATTCATTTTATTTCCTGATTCACATCTACATACATGTCCCATCAAAATTTATGAGAACTCACTTATGCTGACATGAACACGTTTTACTGAAACTGTTGATTTATGGGGTTTTTTTTGCTTATCAGAGAAGTTTTTTGAGAGGGAGATCAAGCAGAGAGATAGCACTTTCAGGGGAAACCCTGCAGGTTCACACTGGTTTCCACCAGCATTTTTAGCCCATGGATAATGATCACGGGATGCTTCACACAGTCTAAGTGTTCCCTGCCAAATGTTGAAGCAATGAAGTAGAAATAGGGCTCTTGGAATGAAAAGGGGCAGAAATAGATTTCTACAAGTCAGCTTAAATATCCATTTGCAGGAGGACAATATTACATCTTCCAAAGGTGGGTATTAACTGGTTAGATCACCTGCAAACAGAGTGGTAATATTCTTAATACAAAGCAATATAATTACATTATCAGGCAAAGCTGTCAGATGTATTGTAGCTATGTCACACAGGCATTAATCCTAAAGAAAATGGACCAAATTCTGCTCTGTTTTTTTCCTACTTATATATGGACAGCCTCCAGTGACACAGACTGGCTGTACCTTCGTGTGACTGAATAATGCAGTAGTCCCATTATCCTTTAGTGAAAAGCTTTCTGAAAATACCTGTCAGTGAGACATACTTGGCAAGCCATCATTTTGGTTGATAACTCAAAAATCAAAATGCTGGGTCTCAGCTCTACAGTTTGATATGTACATGGTGGAAGGCCATGGAAGGGAAGACCATGGCTAAGAGGTAATTTTTTACCTACTGCTAAACCTAATGCTAATGCGCAGGTAAGCTAATGCTAAACTCAGGTAATCCTTACTTCACTTTACTAGACAATTCATGTCTACCTACAGAAAATATCCAGGTAAAGATTTTGCCCCCACAGTAAGTATAAATCCAAGGAGCAAAAGCACAAAATTTAGGTCTTGTGTATTAAATCAATTTAGAAATCCTTTAAGTATGAAAACAACTTTAGCTGGACTCTTCAGCACAGCAAAAAGAATTGTATTAAACATTGCTCTGGCCTTTTGCTTTTGTATTTACACCTTCTCCTCTTCTTGTCAATTAAAACATGGATTTTAACTTAGCAGATGGAGGAAATAAAATGTAGTTTGTAATAATTAAATTAATTTTTAAAAATGCATTAACAAAATAACAGCCAAACAAGAAAATCACTAAGATGAGATAAAACTAAAATTGATATTCTGATTGCAAACAAACCCTCTTCACTGTTCAGGGATATACAGTCTATGGTCAGCAGAGAATTATCTGGTTCCTATGGAAAAGAAATTTCAATTCATACACCAAGGCTGAAGTCAGGTCAAAGTCCATCTGACTCCTTTGATACGTGAGCTGGCACCTTGATGGATAAAATGGGACTATAACTAGGCATATTTTGAATGAAAAACATGATTTACTGCAGCTGGAGTTTTTTATTAAGATTGTAAAGGACTTGTGTTCACTATAATTGGTATAGGAACAGATCCAATATAAGAAGATTCGTGGCAAAGTCTGTGTCTGTTCATACAAAAATATACAGATGTTCTAACTATTACTATGCTTATCATTTAGGCTAAAGGGCTGGGAGGAAAGTGTAGGTGGAATAAATCACTAATTAAAGTTATTTTCCCAAAGAAGTGTGTTTAAATACAGAGTAGATAAACACCCTGCCTCATTCAGAAAAAGGAACCTGTGGCTGTTCTGAGGGGAGGAAAGAGTCAGAGGAGCAATGGGGCCAAGGGTGAAGAGGAAAGTGAAGAGACATCAATGTCTAGTGTGGATAAATGTATAGCTTCACCCAGGCAATAGTAGACATTGATTTAGTGTACTTTGGAGGCTGCTGATGGCAGAAACACTCCAGTACAAAACAGCTTTACACACAGGAACTTGTTGGCCATCAAACATTTATCCCAACACTATTCCAGGTTTATAGCCCACAACAGTAGTAATTAGCAGTTTTTCGATTTCTAAATCTTCATTGCAACCAATGCTAATCCACTTCTGTAATGCATATTGAGATCAATTGTCCATTTTCTCTATTGTCTTTGTAAGCATCAGGCCCAAGGGGCAGCATGGACCTATGCTTTGCAATGCAAAGTAAGGCTGTCTCCTCCCAATTTAGTTTACAGACTGAAGTCAGACAGGCTTGGGATGGCTAAGCAAAGGTGACAGTCTGATGTCAGCCACTGTCCTGTTTGGTGGCAGGAGAAAATGCAGAGATGGGAATAGAAGAGAGGGAACAGGGACTGGAAATGGTGTGAAGGGTACAGAGGCAGGACATGCAGAACTGGAAAGGAGCAATCCTGAGGTGAAAATACTGAGAGGGACAGAGCAGAAAGAATGAGGAGAAACAGCTTTTCAGCACAGGACTTAGAAAATCTCAATAAGTGTAGGCAGTTCTATGAGCAGCCAGAGGTCCCAGCTTGGCTGTTAAACTCCTGCTTTCTGCTGGGCTGCACTCACATCTAATTTTCTATGTAGTTCTTCCCCAACAAAGAAAGATGTGGAATATCTCTTGTTATGTGTGAAACTGTTTAACTGGAAAAAAAAAAAAGGAGCTTTTATCCTGAAAAATATTCGTCCTCTAAATTATCTAATTAATATGTGCTGTAATCTGATTTTCTTATGACAAATCAGTTTTACTACTTGTAGTGTAAGCCTTGAGCACACATGTGGTATTTCTGTGTAGGACAGTCATTTATGAGATGTGTTTTTCAGGTGTTCAGGTCCATAAAGTGTCAGAATACAGCATAGGATAGTTTAGTTTGGTTTCCAGGGGACTTTGTAGCTCCAAAATCTCCTTGGTGCTAGAGTTAACTTGTGACTCATGTTAGTTTAAAGGTAACTCAGGTGCACCTATACTCTATAAAAGACACAGCATTGTGGTTTAGTCACAGCCTTAGTTTCATTAAATAATAAATCCCGTGGTGAACTATTAGAATTGTAGTAATTTCCTTATCAGTACCATTAGTTTGGGAATTCTCCTTCTTCAATGATATGTTACTCCTACTTCTTGTCCCATTTGATTTCCATGGAATATGTAGTTGAGGAGAGGTATAGGGGAAATGTGATTTTCTTTACTCTTTGCTGCATTTTAAATTTAAGTAGGTAGATGGGAAGTGCCCTGAAGCAGCTCGAGATAAGCCTTGAGAAAGCAAGTACCACATTGTGCTAAATCTAGCTCATGCCTGTATTGAAGTTTTTAACTTTTTTGATGTGTAAAGAACTTTATACATGTTCCTCCATCATATTTCCTCTAAAAGGAAGGAAATTTTTCTACCTCAAAAAGGAAAATAAAACAAATAATCAGGGTAAAACCATGTACTTAGAGAGCAATTAAAGAAACTGAATAACTGCATGTGTGCTCTGACAATAACTAGCATGTAACATTGAGATCTGCCCAAGGTATTTACATGAATCCCAAGTGATTACCTGGCAGTTGTCTGGTCTGCCTTCAGCCTCCTAGAATCTATAATCATTCTGCATTTGCTTAACTTGCAGAAGGAAACACATATTTTCCCTTTCATGAAGGGAACAGCAATCTTTTGTTATCTGACAAGCACATCCCACAAATCTGAATGTGACTGATTCTGAGGTGATTTTTGATCTACACATCTTTAGAAAGCTTCCCCAGTACTTTTACTTATGTACCAATCTATTTATTTATCTTCTCAAGCAAATAACCCAAACCCTTCTGTTATACGTCCTTCAGCCTCACCAGGGGATTCCATGACAGTTCCCATCAGTACCAGGATGGTTTTCATTGGCAATTCTCAGCTTGCTTTAGTCCACTTCTTTACTTCTTCCAGTTGCCTTTTTAGTCACACCCTGCTGATCACATCACATCATATCACAGGTTCCCATGACAATTCTTAGCAATGCAACTGTATAACTAGACTGAAACTCCAGAGCAGAGTTTCCTTTGCAGCAAGGCATTTGTGTTCCAGGCTCTCCAGAGGATAGGTCCAGTACTTGTACTGAAACTCAGGCTTTATATTCAAACAGCTGTGGAGCTGTAAGGAGTGCTGCTATGGCTTCATAGATTGTAGAAAGAAATAAAACTATATCTAGCAATTGACTTAGCCTGTTAATCAACAACTCTATTATTCCTTGGGGTAACTATTCCACTCCTTGAAGCAGCAGAGATTTAAATATCTAAGATTACTGGTCCTCTACCAAAGCAACTGAGAATTTCTGTTAAAGAATCACTATACCAATATTGTTGTTATTATTAGTCTTAATTGCATTGCTCAAACCTTTATTGCTCATGTAGCCTTAAGAGTTTTAATCAAAGGTCAGTGCATAGGAAGGAGCTGCACAAGGCAGAAAACACTTTTTCTGCCTATGGTCTTTGTAGTCTTTAGATCAACAAGGAGTAGTTGGAGAGTTATCCCAGCATAAAGCCACAGATGCTGAAATCAAAATGACATTGGGGAAACTGTAAAGAAAGTTTTCCAGGTAGCCAGCACAAAACTGGAGGGATGGGTAGTCTGAGACAAGGTGGGGTTTAAGGGAGGTTTTAAAACTGATAGTAGAGTTCCTTCACTAATGTTTAGAGTGACTTTTTCAGCAGAGGATGCAAAAAGTAGAAGTGTTGATAGGAAAGACAGATCATCAATAATAGTGCAAAGTTTAGGGCTGACATCTTGTTCCAATAAAATCTTACAGGAATAGGGTAAAGTCAGTGACTTTGCTTCAGATATGCAAAGGATCAAGACACACATCATGGAGAGAATGATGCAATCAAAACAAAGTGCCCAAACCAACAACCTGCATAGTGATGTCTGCACGGATTGAGATCCTGGTTGGAGATACAAACAAGGGTTTGTAATGACAGGATGAGGGGTAGTGGCTTTAAGCTAGAGAAGGGTAGATTTAGGTTAGACATTATGAAAAAGTTCTTTAATAGGAGGGTGATAGACCACTGGAATAGGTTGCCCAGGCAGGTGGTGGAGGCCCCATCCATGGAGATATTCAAGGTCAGGCTTGATGAGGCTCTGAGCAGCTTAACCTAGCTGGAGATGTCCCTGCTTATGGCAGGGGAGTTGGACTAGATGACCTTTGGAGGTCCTTTCCAACCCAATACATTCAATGATTCTGTGATCCTAGGGAGGTGGGGCAGTTGATTAGTATGGCAGTGAAGAAGCAACCATACTTCATGTGTATTTATTTTAACTCTTGGTGATGACATAGTAGTCAGACACCAGCAAAATTTGTCAAAGTCTGACATAGAGATGACAACCTGATGAATAGAAAATGTGTGAATTTTCTAAATCTTAAGTTATACCCTTATGTAAAAATATGTGTTTCTTCACAGGGCACTGTCATGATTCTGAGTCTAGCTAGTTTTGCAGGATTTAAGATTCCAAGCTCTTGATTTTCACAGCATCTGTATGTGATAAGAATTTTTGTAATGGTTTGGTGGTGTGAAGTCAAAAAGGAAGGACCATCTAAGCCATGAAATACAGGGTACTACATGAACCAGGGTAATTAACTTATACAGAAATTGTACTATGCTTGATTCCATTTAAAAGTGATGAAAACAGGCTCAATCAACTGTGTCATCAAAATATGGACTTTTCTGAAGCAGCATAATACATGACTCATTAGGAAGAAATGGAATATTGACTAAACACCTTGATAATTTTTAGGGTTTGTAAACTACTTCAGCAACTATTTCACCTATGGTAATTCAATAGACAAGCTTCTGAAAGTAATGAAACAACTGGATTATAATTTAATGAATATAAAGAACACTGAGGTCAACTTTGTCTGGAAACAGCTGGACTCAAAAAGATTTACAGAACCCTGTCCAACTTCTGAGTGAGATCTCCAGGCCTCTTGCTCATCTTTCCTCAATAACCATTCAAAACACTGACTGAATAAGGTTGAATTCCTACACTGAGAAAAAAATATCTCTAAAGGCTGTATGGAGGCATAGAGGAGTAAAAAGGTAGGATTTAGATTATGTAGATCACCTTAATTTTAGCAGAAGAAACATCTGCATATGTAACTTCAGAAGAGTTAGATGGTGTATGCTACTGATATGGATATTCCAAATGGGCATTTTAAAATGTAGAACCAAGTTAAAATACCCCCAACACTAGATAAGGAGAACTATTTACAGGTAGCAGGTGATTACTATCTTTTATTTATTTGTGCATGATAGGATGATTTGAAAGAAGTAATATTCTATTACTCAGAGAGATGTTGATAAACGAATGAGTAACATGAGAGAAGAACTTGGTAATATGTGGAAGGAATTGCTTTTCTATGGGCACAAGAAGAAATACTTTCAGTGATTTAGAAACTATATGTAAGTTTTCTCTGTTATTTAACTTTCTTACATTAAAAATCCTGTGAACTTTTTGGCTGTACTAAATGGTCTCCTCGTTTCGTCAGAACTATTAGGGGAAAACTTGGTGTTAAGCATTTTTTAGAATTTTTTAGCAGTTTTAAGGTTTCAGGGTTTAGTTATAGATTTTTTTTTCTCCTCATGGACACGACCCATTAATCAACCACACATTGTAGTGTTGGGTCAAAAGTAGTGCAAATAAGTTTTGATAAGAAGTAATTTTTTCAATTTAGTTTCCAAACTAGATCTAAACACTGCACTGTGCAGGTGAAAGAAACTTTAATTTCTTATACAAAGAGATAATTTCTCAAGGACTGTAGGCCATGCAATTGTTTTGCAAAGTAGGCTATGTTGCAAATTATTTTTTTAATTTATTTAAAAAAAAACCAACTTATTTTCAAATTGCTTTAACAATTAGTGACTACGAAATTTTGCCACTACTGAAACTTACTATAGTATATTGATAAACTGACTCACTCCATGTTTACCTCCAGGGTTCTAGCTTCTAGATTATTGCACTACAAACACATCATTTAACTCCCAGGGTATAGCACATAGGAAGCCAGTTTGGCTTTTGTTAGGTAAGTTTGAAGTTGATGTCATCATTTAGGCTAGAGAAAAGAAGTGTGATTTGATTTAGGAACGAGAGATCCTCACATACATGTGAATCCTGCAGTCTGGCACTTTTTAGTCAGTGGGATTCTGCAGGGTGGTTGGGTCACGGTGAACATGTACATGCATCAGAAAAGAAAATCCAGGGTTAAGCAGCAGGAAGTCTCAGTGAGGACTGATGACCATGCAAACAGCATCTCTTCTACTACAGTTCATATTTTATGAAAGAAATGTGGTCCTACTGTACTCTATGAAGGACTCCTTTATCATTTCAGGAAGGCCAGGATTTCAGTCCTGTATGTGGAGATGGATGCTTAAACACAGGGTGACAACCTGTAAATGCTTCTAAATATGATAGCACCACTGTGTTGTTTGTGATGGCTGTGTGAAAAGAGATGATGGGGCTGTCACATCAGTACTTTGCAGGACAGAGTAATAAGGCTCACCCTTTATCACTCCATACTCCAGCCATAGTTGTAGTTATAAGAAAGGAAGCAGATACTCTTTTAATAGTCCCTATTGTAGAAAAGGAAGGTTTTATGAGAGGTGGGAGTAAAACATAGGTCTCATGATTCACCAGCCAAACTAAGGTGAGATTTTTTCCCAGAAAAGTGAAGTAATTTACTCCTCATCCTAATAAAGGAAAGCTGGTGCACAGACAGCATTCTTTCTAAGCAATAATTAAATCCTTTTCTTCCTGGGATGGTTGCTTGTTGGGGAATAGATCCTATAGAGGTGATAGCTCCTGGTAGCTCCTATCTCACTAACTATTGCTGCCCATCTAAGTCTAATCTTCCCCAGTACTAGACTGCTTTGGCAATAAGCAGGGACAGATCTCTACTTTCCTCAACTTCTGTGGGAGCTGACAGTTCGTACAGGATGTTTTCAGAACCTCAATTCCAGATCCTATTGCATTTTTACTGCCATCCAGTAGTCTCCACAGCAACCCTCACGGCAGCATGGTCTCACATGTGTGCATCACGTTTTCTTTACCTCCTGCTTTTAAACACCTTATTTGGTTTGGTTTGGGTTTTTCTTTCTTTCTTTTTTTTTGTTTCCTTCTAAATAAACAGTCACTTTAATACAGAGCCTGGTATATTGCCAGATGAACACTTGGGTAGCTTTCCAACAGTCCTTTCTTGGTCTAAATCACACACTAATGATCAAGTGTCTTTTTCCTGTGCTGTTTCCCAGGGTTAGTTTATAAATGCACGTTAGAAGTGCTAATGGTACAGCACTGGTGTTTGCACTGCTGAATCTACACACAAACAAAGGACAATTAGGATGTATGCAGTCATGCATGATCATTTTTGGAGCCATTGTACAATATTTATGCTTTTTTATGCTTCATCTGTCCTAAATTACACGTCTCCTTCAGCTGGAGCCTCGCTGAAAGCCTTGTACAGAGGGTAAGGTTATTATTGTGCCTTTTATTCAGGAAAGCATGAATTTTGAAATGTTGTTACCAACTTCAAACCTTCATGATCTGTACCTGCATAAATACAGTTTATCCAGTGCCCCTGATGCACTGTCAAGGATTAAAAGAATATCATAGGGGAGCCTGAAGCAACCAACATCTGCTTTTGGACATCTCATATTAGCACTGACACTGCCCACAGGAAAGCACTTCTTTTCTACTAGTGAAATTTTATCTCTTTGGTTCCTACAAAGCACTTTTGCAAGATCAGAAAAGAAAAAGAAAAGGAAACAGAAGAGCCAGAAGTAGAAGAAAAAGATGAAGACAACAAAGAAAAAGAAAAAGCCAAATTACTAATGGAGAGTCCTTGGAAACAAAAAGTAAAGCTTGTGTACGTATTACCACACTGCTTCCAACAGCACATTTAAAGGAACACAACCAAAATGTGTAGACCAAGCATTCAGCCTAGTCTGACCTTGAAGTCAGTTCATCTCTTCCCTTCTCTGATCTCTTCATCTTGTCTGACGGTTGAGAATACTGTGTCCAGGAACACATAAATGTGAAGGATCCAAAGGTGGACAGTGGCATTCAAGGACTTAAAAGAGCTGCATATTTCCAAGCTCACTTTGTGATGTCAGGTAAAACACTTAGTTTGTCTCATGTAGTGCTCCAACAGAAAAACTAGTTTTGAGTGGTTTTTTTACATCACAAAGGTCATGCGAGGATAAAATTCATTGGAATTTATGAAGCATTCAGGTAATAGACTCATCAGTAGAACAACCTGAAAATAGTTTTACATTACAATTTATTTACATTGTAATTTATTAATATGTTTAAATCATATAGGTTTTTCTTTATTTATTTATTTTTTTTGTTGAAATTTCCCAAAAGAGAAAAATTCTTTCCAGTTAATTCAAAGTGAATGGTGAAAGTAGCACAAATCTTCTCATGAGACTGCTTCTGTGGAGAGAAAGAGAGATGAAAATCTCAAACCTCTGCAGCTGAAGAAAGACTGGAACAAATGTGTCCTGTTCCTGGATTCATAATCCAGTCTCCAAATGATGCCAAACGATATATCCATATGTTAAAAAAAAAATAACCTTAAATGAGTCATTTTTGTGTAAAAGTGTGCCTTAGAAGCTTGTATATGACAGGAAATCTTACAGACATGAGTTCTCACCTGATCCTGAAGTTTAGGATTATAGAAGAAAGAAACAAGTCTGGCAAAATATACTGTCACAGAACCATCCCATCTCCCCTAAACTAGGCACCCCTATAGCTGGAGTACAGTGGGTTTTGCTAAACCCATTGTTGTGCAAAGGAAATTAATTCTCCTGAAGTACAGGATAAGGAACATAAATAACTAACTCAAGCATTTCAACCTCACCCCAGACATTGCAGTCATTCTGAGCCGTTTGATGGAACTCATCTGAAATAATTTCCCTATAGCACCTAAGAAAACTTGCTAGAAAAGATTGAGCCCAGGTCTCTGGCACCAACTGAGCAGTCACCTTCTGTTTGCACATGGTGCAGACAAAGCAGACATGAATCCTACAGCTGTGCCAAGTGACACTGGCTGCAACATTTACCAAAGTGTTTTGCATAGGAAACATTTGCCAAATAGGTAAACAAAATGATAATGTAGAAAGATGCTTTTGCTTTTAATGGAGAGCTTGAGATGAAACAGTATCTTCCAAAGAAAGAGGAAAGAACAGAACGTTCCCTCAGTTTTCACTGTTTTGGAAGGCATGGTCTTTTGCCAAAAGGCCACATTCAAGAATTCAGTTTTTATAAGAAATGAAGCAACACCAATAACAAAAATCTTGAAAGGGAAAATTTGCTCATTTACCTTTTGGGTTCTATCCTAAAAGAGAGAAGATCTTTGTACAAATAATATACTAGTGAACATGGTCTGGAGAAAAGTCAGCTGTAGATATATGAAAAATAAAGAAAAAAGGCAGGCAAAGCAAAATAATCCATAAAATATGCTCAATATTTTTTTCATGTGATTTCCTGAAATGCCATTGTGTGCCTTATCACAGTCAAGTAACATAAATGTCTGGTTCAATGCTAAGTCCCCAGACTGTCCACAGAAAATGTATTTTATTTTGTTACTGGAATTTCTTTTGGAATGAACCAACCAGGTATTTTTTTTATGAAATGAAAGCTGAGGGCACTTCTCAGGTAGTACACTCAGGAGCTCTGGTGTACTGAAAAAAAAAAATCACATTACTGTCCTAAAAGGTCTTGCACCCTCAATGTGGCAGACTCTGGCACAGCCCTCATAGTTTTCCATGTATTTGAACTGGAAAAACAACTAAACTGGAAAAACTGTTTCAGCAGAAACAATCTAGAGCAAAACTCAAATGAGATCTAGACAATGTAGTGAATGGTATCTGGAAAGTAACAACTGAACTCATGTAACTAGTTCAGGGCAAAACAAACAGATTTCAAGATGTTACTGACTCTGTTAATTACATTTTTTTTAATTAATTTCTCCAGAGAAAATAGATTTTCTTCCTTTTCTGTTCTTCAGGGATTTCATATGAAAAATCAAGAAGTATTATTTTTGACATGAGTGGGTTAGATCAACAAAACCAAAATTAACATCTAAAGCTATAGAACGAGATCTATGGTCTTTGATTTTGTTCTTATAATGAAAACAAGTTTTCTATCATGTTAATAACCTTTAGTTTAGGCAGGAGACAGAGTTTTCGATGCAAACTAAGACATCAAAGTCATTATCACTTGGTGATTTATATCAAGTTAACCCTTTGGACTGTTTTCACCAACACAGGAGACTAAATACTTTCTTAGAGAAAAGAAAACGAAGAAGGAAAGAAATGGAAAGGAATGTTTTCAGATTGAACCTTAGAAAACAAAGCATTCCACAGTGCAAACACAATTTTTCCTGAGGAGAAAGAAGAAGAAACTGCAAATTATGCATTTTAACCATGTTGCTAATTCTTGAATCTTAATCCAAGGGTTTATCTAGACCAATGCTACTGTAGGAAGGAAAAAAAAAGTGGAAGAGTGATGAAGTTAATAATCTCATTTAAGTAGGCTTGCTCCTAATGAATGATTTGCTAGGCTCTTTAAAGTTTCCTTTCTAAACAAAGAACAGAAAAAGGCACTTAGAGTAATTTTTTTTGCTTTGAACTGCCCTGCAAAAGAATGTGTCTCCATGGGGAGAAGCACAAGGAACTGGTCTTGAAACATGACCACATGAGTTGGATGTCACTGGGTAGTACAAAGATGTCCCGGTGACAACATGGAGTAAAATTTCCACACTGATGATGACAGAACCTGTTATTCAATTTTCCTGAGGTGAGTGGCTAACCTAAATTATATCGCTGTTGGGTACCTGCCATGTGTGATGATATGTATTTATTCTTTTGTTTCAAGTCAGATAGCGTAGTTATTGCAGATGAATGAGAAGTCTCTGAGTTTAAGTGCCAGAGGCTAAAGAGATTTTTGCCTCAGGATAAAATACAGGAATTATTTAAGAGCTGAAAAGTATTGTAAATTTAATAACAATAATGAATAAATTATAACAACCTAATTAAAAAATAATAAAATGGTAGGTTCTGTAAGAAAAGCTTGACTGCAGAAAGTGTCCTGGTCATATAAAACCATTTAACTTTTCCCATCCCAGTGCCCACCTTAGACATGATATTTATAGAACATTTTTGGTTATGCTAATATGCTGACTTTGTTTTGTATCTTCTCTCACGAAATGCCACAGTTTTCTAGTTCAGTCTGAATTATGCACATGTTAGACTCGTTGCTTCACCTTTCTCTTTATAGCAGTCAACTACAATCAGAAATATGGAATAACAAATGAAACCACAGGATTTTCTTCTTTCTCAGGATCTTCCTCCCTGAATGACCACAGTTGCCATCCCAGGAATTTGCTCCTGTTGTCTTATACAACTATTTCTCCATTAATCCTAATTATCTGCTCCACACTCTGTTTCTGACTTCATCTCTTCTAGATGCTTATTTACTCTGTCTTGCTGAGCCACAGAGCTTCACTCTGTGCTGGGTTCATTACTCAAAACCCTCGACTACCCTGATAATAAGTGTGAAGTGATGTATTGTTGATAATGCAGCATAATAAAGTCCAGCTGTTTGGCAGCTGAAATCAGAGTGAGCAGTGATTCCTCCTACACCAATGTATTTGGCCATCTCCTAAAATTGCACCTCACGTCGCCATATGATTTATTTGCCTTCTCTCATGTAATTCTCATATATCTGCCATTTACTTACACTCTGCCATCACACTTACTACATATTCTTGCCTAGTTATTAAAGCTCTCATCCTAGAAAGCGCCCACATACCATCTGTGAACCAGCTGAATTTGGTGCTCCTTTCATAATGCCAGTGTGCACCCAGCAGCAGCTAGACCATAACCTTCCTGCTTGTCTGTGCTTGGCCCAGTGTTAGAAGCAGAACCATCTTGTCTTTCACATGCAAATTGATTTTCACCTGTTCATAGCTGCAATTTAAGTGGCTCATTTCAGAGTCAAGTTAACCTATGAATAATATTTATAAAGGCAGATTAGAAATGCCATATTTTAACATGTAGCTACAATGTTACTTCTGGGACTCGAGATTTTAAATTCTAGCATGCAAGGGGTTGCATAAGTTTAAGACTTAATGGATTTTTCCTTGTTCTTTATTTTTGTCTGCTGACATGTTATGTGTTTGTCTTGATATTTTTTTTTCCCCTGTATTTTTGTCTCATTTTAGAATTTTCAGCAACCTCCACTGGAAATCCATATTCACATGTGTGTGTGTATATATATATATCTCAATAATTATTTTCTATGGGTAATAATTCCTGAAGAAAACAGAAAACAGCAAAGAGACAAACCTGCAAAAAGGAAAAAAAAAAACATATTAAAAGATTAAATACAAAGAAACTACTGGATGGTAGTTTTAAAAGTTGAAATGTGATCTCTACTTAGCTAAAGAGCTGAAATAAAAACCCCACGTACTTCACACAATAAAAACTGAATAGTTCCAAATACATAAGCCTCAGCAGACATAACATATACTGAAAACTCATATTCTGTACAAATCCACAGGGAGAAAGAAGGTACCATAAGATAATGTCCTCCATGGTAATTAAAACTCTGATTTTTTTAGGAAGAAGCTAGATACACCTGCTGGCAGAAGTGTACATAGACTCATAAAACTTTATATCACTGGTGAATAATTCTCTTGTGTGATATCTACTGCTTCAAATTAAAAGTAAAGATTTTATGCTAAGAACCAGAATATTCTTAAGCAGATCGCTTTGCTTATATATAAACTATTCTGTTCCTTAGGGGTTTTTTTTATATTATTATTTGTTATTCACTCATAGCTGGTATTTTTAAATGTCATATGTTAACATATGTGCTGTTAAATCCATATATACACAGTATATATTTAAGTAATGTAATGTATGTAGTACTTAGTACAGGCACTAGCTTCTCCATCTAATGTTCATTCCATCTTTACTGGGAAAAAGAGAAACCTAAAATATAATGTTTTAACTTTTTAACCCCTTTTTGATATGTATTTGATCACATTATTTTTAGTCTAGCATTTTTAATGGAAAAAAATACATTTATTAATATTTTGCTAAAATAACTCCCTAATGTCATATTTCCTAATGGAATTCCTAGTCCAGGACTTCTCTGAAACATTCACAGTCTTCAATATGGAGGTGTACTCCCCAAAAAGGGGATGATTTGGGGCCTGTATTTTTCTTTTCTTTCATTTCTTACAGGCAGAAGGATGGAAGGCTGACAAGGAGCTAACTATAAAACATCCATTTTCAAAATTATGTTTTGATCAATCTCTGGAACTGAGGAAATTATTATTGCAGGCTTTGGATGTGGTCTAAATTATGCCACGGGCTATGGTTCCCACAGTGGTCATACAGCACCTGAAAACCTCACATTCCTGCCATTATTTTCTTACCAGTCTGGTAATCCCATCTTTTCCAGTGTTCTCAGGTGGAAGGGGATAGCCTGAAGGGCAGGAAAGGCAGGAGGATCAGAATTTTAGACTTTGATTTAACAGGAATTATTAGGTTCTGTGTTTTCTCCAGTCCTGTTAGTATGGCCACAGAAATTTCTAAGTAATCTCTAACATACTCACAATAGGGTGTTTTATTATTTGGTGTTTTTTGTTTGTTTGGGGTTTTGTTTGTTTGTTTGTTTAGGGGGTTGGTTGGTTTTTTTGTTTGTTTGTTTGTTTGTTTTTCCCCAGGTCCATTCAGTAGTTATTTCTCTAGCACAGCTGGAAGAACTTGTCAATGGAGATTCCTCCTCCTTCTCTCAGTATCAGTTCTTCTGGGACAGGATCAACTTAAACAAGAGCAGTTGGTCAGGGATGCTGCAGGGAAAGCAGTGGCTTGGGTTGTTACTGACATTTGGAAAACTGCCTCTGGAAAGCTAGCACCAAGGCCTAGAGCAGCAAAAGTGATATTACACGAGGATCTATAAAAATCTTTGTGAGGCAAATCTTATCACATCCACATGGAAGAGAGAAGTGTAGCCTGAGCCACTGTGATACCTCCAACAGTGAGATGGGAACTTAGAGAATAAGGGAAAATGATTCTCACTAGTCTAAATGAGCCCTTTGGTTGGAAGAAGTTCATTTCTTTTCTTTTCTTTTTTTCTTTTTGTTAGATATTGACCCCCTTTTATCAGGTGGTGACACTGGCTGTGCTGAAATGTGTGAGCCTGTTAAACAGATGTGGACTAGCTCTGTTTTTAAAGTAGATGCCAGGTTTTGCCAGGTGTGGAGGCACCAGCTGCCTCCTCAGGCAGACCCCCCACTACTCCTCCCACCTCCTATGAATTATTCTTAGCCTGAGGTAGTCCAATTTTAATTTCCAGTTGCTGGATTTTGTTGTGTATGATTTTTATACCATGGAAACAGTATGTAAAAGAGGTCTTTCTCTGCATATGTTCTTAGAGATAATCATAAATTGTCTTCCTGTCATTTCCTGAAGCAGATTAAGTAGACTGAGCTCATGTGATCTCTGTCTGAGAGGCATACGTGTAAGAATACTAGACAGCTTCATAAAATTTCTCAGAAATATCCAATTTTTAAAAAGATTAAACACCAGAACTGGTCACAGTATTTCCAGTAATGGCTCACTGATGTTTTCTACAGATACTTCCCACTTTCCTTACCCTTGTGGGGCCCATTCCAGTCTTTCAGTCACATCACACATAGCACTCTGATGCAGCTAAGACAGGACAAAATATTAGTAAATTGACAAGGTTTAGGGCTGGGCTGGTCACTAGATAAATGGCAGATATCTCTATTAATGAAAATAATATTGAAGGCAACCCCCTGGATGGCAATTAACTTCAGAAAGTGCAGTTAGGAAAGACTTAAGCTAGAAAAGCTGAAAAGCAAAATCACTGAACAGAACTGGTTCTGTTCTAGCTCAAATCAGGACATAAGCGTATTCAACAGATTGCAAAGAGCTGAATGAAATTTCTGTTTTACTAAATAGTTTGATAGTAATGCATTTATTCACAAGCAGTAGAACAATGGTAGCACAGAGGTGCTGGAGACCTTCCTTCCTCACAGGCTAACGTTGGTGCTGCTCTCTGGAACTCAGGTTATATATGGAGGTGGTTGTGCTACACAGTGACTATCACACATTTGCATTTTGCTTGCTGTGTGGGTGATTTAAACCACTGTTTGAACCTAAAAGTGGTGGTATTTGGGGATGCAGGAGGAGGAGTTGTGGTTGGAAGTTCTCTAAAGTAGAAGAAAGAATTTCTCTTGCAAACAGTGAGCTGGTTATGTTCCTTTCATCTAACTCATCTCACTCTGCTGCTCACCCCTTCCTGCAAGAGATGTTCAAATTACTTTGATTCTTGCTTCAGGCCACCAGTGCACTTTCAGTGCTACTCTGCAGCTGTTGAACTCCTACTGTACTTGCCCTATTTTAATTCTTTTTTATTTTTTTTTTTTCAGATACCAGCAATAACCAGCTTATTTAGTTAACACTGATTTCATCTGATGGGCAGCTCAACATGAGACAGAAGCTCTGTAAATCTTGCAGCCACATTTCAGCAGAAACATGAATATGTGTGCAATGACTTAGGTTTATCTTATATTTACAACCTATCCTAATGCAAATGATTGAGACAGGGAAGACTATTATTTTTCCTCTAGCTCTAAAGTTTGAAAAGTTTTAAACAGGATTTCTATAAATTATCCACTAACTGATAATGCCACATGTGGAAAGGTCCAATACTTGTCTTTATAATGTATTCTGAAACTTAATGTAGCTTGCAAGGGTATGCGAAGCCTGCAAGGCAACCTGAATTAAGGGAAAGAATTTTTAGGTTGCAAATCACAAACCCACACTTAATTTTGAAAATTACTGCTTTGCTTTAAACTTCATTACTTCTGATAATCAAGATTCAAAATAATTCATTCAGTTTTGCAGACACTGTCTTTTACAACTCAGACAAGACACAATTTTACTCACAGGATTCATACATATAGACACAGCTATCCATTTCCATGGACAAACCAGTTCTGCATGCAAATATTTTTCAGTATATACTCATGTTGATATCCTATATGGGTTGTACTGAGAATTATGTATGAAAACTGTTTTAGGCGGCTTTAAGCTTACCTCTTTCCATTAACTATTCACAGAACTTGAGTCTTCTGAAAGGAACTTGAATTAACTTTCAAAAGTACCTTAAAGTAGATAAAACAAACATCCTGGATTTCAAATTTACTTATAAATACATAGTTTTCCAGTGGCATGGATTTTTTTTATGATCTGGATCTGTGATCTGGAAGTTAAACTATCTACACAAATTCAAATTTCAGGATAATCAGTATCAGTATTATGCTTCGAATGAACTTTTTCTATGTTAATTGCATGTGAAAATGATGCAAGCACTGAGAAACACCTTGTTAAATGTATCCTGACTGCTCCACAAAACCACAATTAACATGAAGCAGTCGATAACTCAGGTAAATCTTTGATTCTCTTTTCATAACTGAAAGAGTGCAAAGCAGCAAGTGCTTCTTAAAACAAACAAACAAACAAAATCAAACAACAACCTCAAACAGAGACATGAAAATAGACAGGTCCAGTTGCTATAAATCAAACATAACCTGAAGAAGGCAGATAGCACCATTGCCTAGAGGCAGGACACTTCTGTTCTGTTCCAGTCCTTTACCTAGCCTGAGGCAAGACACTTCACTTGCCTGGCTTCATTTCCATATGCAAATCACTGTAAACATGGGCTCGCTGTTTGGTTAGGAGTTAAGTCCTAGGCATGCACTGGAGAGGTATAGGTTAGAAAGGGACTTGTGTGGATTGTTATGAGCCATTTGCCCTGGACTAAGACTTTAAAGGGAATCACGGCTTTCATTCTATAGCCATGAAAAGAGAGATCTTTAATTAGAGTGCTTCAGGTCTGATCTATGAGGTGTTCTATATGAAAGATGCATACAGTTGCCCTTAACCTCTACATTCTGGAAAAAGTGGATTGAGCTTTCTATTTCCAGTGCAACAGTCATGACTTAGTTTTACTGGCAAAACATCTGACACATTTTAAACCACTTTTAATGCTCAGCTGAATTATCACCTCCTTATCTGACTAGCAA
>NW_008622320.1:0-2422 GCF_000691845.1 Merops nubicus | reverse complement strand
CTGAACTTTTTATTTGGTCCCTTTTGGTGGGAAAGAGAATCCATTGCTTAAAATTTGGTCGAGTGCCCTCCAGGAGCAAACGAAAACAGAGCATTGCCAAACAACTGAGAGGGAATGGGTTCCTAAAATGTGGCTGTTTTTCATACGTGATGTAAAATGCTTTAAACTCAGTTAGTTTAATTCTCACTTTTTATATTGTTTTTGATTTGGGGAAAAAAAAAAAAAGTGAAATCAAAGGTTTTTTTATTTAAAACATACTGATGAGGTGAAGTAATCAGGAGATACCACAGTCATGTTTGCAAAAGTAGCTGTTTAATCATATTTGCTTCCCAATCTATTTACTGTAAAGAAATATATTCCATTTAAAAAGAGCAATTAACCTGTGCAATCACTATATACAGTAAGATTGATTCTGCTCAGTACTACATTGCTATTAGACTGGAGATGAATGCAATAACTAACCCAAAGCTGACATATAACAGGGGAAGAAAATGTTTTTATTTCAGAGGAATCTGAACAACTTTCAATTTCCAAACGATTAAAGATGCTCATTGTAAGGCACTGACACCATTAGTCATACATTTTAGTTGATTGCTTTTCTTAATAAGTCTCTTCGTAGCATTTGGATTTCCCTTTTCTAGTAAAAGTAGAGGTAATTTAGATTCAGATATGACTCAATGTGGGTGCAGTTCACAGACAAACCAATATTAATCCAACAAAATCCTTATTTATTTTATTTGTTGTAGCTGACGAATCAGGCAGAAGAAATTTGTAATGAAAAACAGTGTGAAATTTTATGACTGTGGAATCCAGTCATAAAAAATTAAAAGTAAAAAAATATAGGGGTCAATGAGTGTAATTAATTTTATTGTATTGGCTAGTGTTGGTAGGAAGATCTAGCAGCTACTGACGAGAAATGAGCAGAATGAGTAGGCAACACAAATCTTTACCTATATATATCTGTGACCTATAAAGCCTTTCCCTTTTTAATAGATATACACAGATATACACATAGGCATATACGTGTCACAAAGTTTTCTCACATACAAATCTACAAAACTCTCACTTCAACAAATTCAGTGCCAAAAAAAAAAGAGCATGTTTTCCTCTCTTTCCAAAGCCATGTTCACTATTTCCTGGATGCTTGAGGACAACAGTGACAACATTGACTTCTCTGGACAACCTGTTCCAGTGCCCCTTTTCCTTTTCAGTAATGACTCTGTTTACTTCTGGAAAACCTTCTGCAAAGACAACCTGTTCATTCACAAACTGAAATGCAAGAATTTCTCTTCTGTTTCTTTTCATAATTATCAGGAGGCAAATTCTTTTTATCTTCACATAAAAATATTAAGTTCTTCCCAGCTTTGGGATCCACCAGCCTTGCAGACTTTTTAACTTCACTCAAATCCCATTCTAAGAATTGGAATGGTTCTTAATTTCTGAGACAGGTTCAGGCACATATTTTGGAAAGAAGTAGGAGGAAAAGAAAGAGTGGCTAAGAGAAAACTCACCAGGTTTTGGGAGGGTATTAGGTTATGACATGGCTTGTAGTTATGAATTTTACACACTTCTTTGGACAATAAGCACACAATGGAGAGGTCTGCTGAAATCTGAAACAATGGAAGAGTTTAGTGACATTAAGACTTCAAGCTACAGCAAGTTAGATAAACAATCTTATCTTTTCTGGGTAGTCCAGCAAAGAAAGACCAATCCATCATGCCTTTGCTACCTTCTTGGTTGCTAGATTACCACATCCCACTCGAAGGTCACAGCTTGCACTCCTTATGAATAAACTGCCTTACATGTATGAGCCAAAGTCTTTACAAGTCATTTGATTCTAGGCATACGCATTTTATTGTTTCCTCATCATTTCCTGGTAATCATTGTGCAGTTGATTATCTAAATGCTTAATCAGTTTGGTTTCAGCAATTTATGATGGCAAATTAATCACGTCTGTGGAAAAGTTGACAATTCTGTGTAAATCTTGGTAGAGTTTGGATTTTAATAGCTTTTACAAAGCAAAAGACTGTTCAGATACTATTTTGGGCTGAAAAAAAAATGCAGCACAGCCAATAAACACCTCCTAACTTATAGTAGCCTTCAATGATGTCATGTAGATTTATAAATTAAAGCTGTGGGTTATGGCTTCTTGCTACACTATGAAAGTGTCACAGTTTTGGCTCACACTAAGAGCACATGAAGTAGATTTGCAGAACATATATCTGGATGAATGTTCAAAAACTAGCCAAAGCTTTCAAAGACTATTGTTATCTACTTTTGGAAGAGTGCTGGCATTTTAAAGGTTTATATTGTTATGGCTTTGCCAAATATAAGTAAAATTTGACCATGCAAGATTTCAGCTGAATTTGACTTTGTTTAGAACTCATTAAGAACTGTGAAACCTAGTGGATCCAAAGCAACA
>NW_008622319.1:0-39086 GCF_000691845.1 Merops nubicus | reverse complement strand
ACCAGCTGCCAGCCAGATGCTGAGACACAATTCTTCACACTTTGATCCCAGCAGTGGAACTATGTTTCTGCCTGCTTAGCAGTCTTTCACCCAGCACTGGAGTCCTGACTGGAATTCAAACAAGTGGGGTGTTTTTATAATCATCTTTGTAACCTTCTGTTGTATTCCTACCAGTAGTTTCTTGTCTCTCTAGAACTGGGCACAGTACTCCAGATGTGGCCTCCCTAGGGCAGAGTAGAGAGGAAGAGCCTCTCTTTGACCTGCTGGTAACACTTCTTAGTGCACCCATTTTTGTGACTTGCCATTGTCTTGCAACTTAGATTTTAGTCAGTCCCCCCAAAATCTTATTTTCACCATGTTAGTACTTTCATAGGTTCTCTCACAATGTCACTACCTCTATAGAGGTCCACAAATAATTAGAAGATGTAGCTGGGAGAGCTGAACCCAACAGACCAAAAGGATATTTCATACCATATGACGTGCTTAACAATAAAACTGGAGAGGGAATTTGGTGGAGGGGCCACTGCTAGGGGTTTTATTTTTGGTTTTTTTTTCCTCTCTGTTTGTGAGGGTTTATTTTTCTTAATTAAAAAAAAAAATCTTTTTAATTATTAAACTGTTTTTCTCTCATCCCATGGGTTTCTTTCTCATATTCAGCCTTCCAATACTCTTCCCCATCACAAGGGACAAGGAAGGCAGAGGGAGCGAGCAAGAGCAGCTCTGTGGTGCTTAGTTGCCACCTGACATTCCTCATAGATTTTTCGTAGGTGCTTACCATTTCAACAGCTACAAGATTCATAGGAATTAAACTGCGTAACCTACTGAACACAAAAGAATAGCATTATCCCACTTTTATAGCTGAGAGGCAGATACACAATGAGATAAACTGAAAAATATCTCCTAATTTCACATGACCAATTTGGGAAATGCAATTTTCTGAATACTTCATATTAGCCTCCCTTAACATCATCAAGCATATTTTCCTCTGACTTCCTTTTGCAAGAGTAGCTCGACATGTTTGCAAGTAACACACCTGGCTCACAGTGCACATTCAGTGAAAAGGAACCAGTAACTGGCCAAATATTTCTTTAAGGAATTTTTTGTTTTTGTGGTTTTTTTTTTTTTTTTTTTTATAGTAGTTCCATGTTCCATGACCAAGTTTTGTAGAAGTAAATTTTATCTAAGGTAAGAGTCTATTATCTTAACTCTCAAACCGTTGTTTCACTCCAAACCTTCCAAAGCATTTGCTAAACATCTCTCAGGTTCTGAAAGAAATGGCAAGACTATAGTAACCATTGGTACACAGTCAGCTCTGATCCTACAAGCAGATTTAGCCTACAAGGTCAAGTCTAAGGTTATATTTTATTATGTCTAATCCTACTATATATTATATATTGCCAGAAGCAATTATATATTGCACGAAGCAAAAAAAAAAAAAAAAAAAAAAAAAAAAAAAAGGCAATTCTGGCACTTCCTGATTTTTGACTGGTTGACTTTCTACCTTGGTGATCTTTGTGACAAGTCTGGCATGTAAGACTGTAACATTTAATTTAGTTTCAGAAAATAGATGGCACGTTTCCTATTACTTTTCAAAAATATATTTAAAGGGGTTTTAAACCTGCTGGTTTTGCCCGGGAAGAAAACACCCCCAGCGGGACCCCAGTAGTACCTCCAGGATGGTCTGCAGTGAAGAGGAGGACAGTGGCGGTTAAAGGAGGGATGGGCAACGATCGCTTTCTTCCAAAATAAAAGGTTTTAATAACATGATAATAACAAAAACACCTGAGGCAGGCACTGAAACAGCACCCACCCCAGGGGGAGAAGCGAAAGAGCATGTGGCCTTGGGGCCAGGGGTTTTTAACAGGTAGGTAGGTGGGTTTACAAAAGGCATTGTCCTGTAAGGATACACAGATGGGTTACCTACAGGTCAGGGGTCCAATGGGTGTTAGGGGATTGGTCTTGTGGTGGCTAAGCCAACCAAAACCTGGGAAAGATGGAAAATTCTGGATGTGTGCCCATGTTTGGGGACAAAGAGGCAACAGAAACCTCTGTCTCCCGGAGGCACACTGCAACAGTTTCCATCATGGGGAGTGACATTGACACATGCTTCATTCCTCAGCTAAGCTGGAACTTTAGATTGACTACAAAAGGCAATCACATGCAAACAAATATTTAAATAGAAGCAGTAAGTTCTTATTAGCTAGTCATCTGCTTAGACCTGGAGTCAATGCAAAATAACCGTCTTTCCAGTGAATTCTCCAGATATCCAGTATGTAGGAAAACATGAGGAATTATTTGGTTTGTTTTCTGTAGAGTCCTGCATCCTGCTTAAGGCTACATGTTGCTGCAGATGGTCAATGTTGTTTTGCAAGAGGCTATGACTGCTTCATATAGCAGAAATATTTATTCTAAATGTCAGAGGGAATACACGGAATGTAGTTACTTCTTGGTGAGAAAGTGTACATGGCATGTTTCCTCCACTCCCCCAAGAGAAGTAGATAGAAAGGCTCAGAAGTATTTTGCTGTAGTGTTGCTGATCACGTCTGCAGTAATGAAGAAAATACGTGCTTCTGGATGCTTCAGTACCATGTCTTTTCCACACAAACACATTACATTTAAAATCTAAACTCAGTTTTACTTCTACTTTCTCAAAATCCATCAAAAATCTCTTCTCTCTTCATTTTCCTTCTCTTGCCCTGACTTTTGCTTCTGTTGATTTCCTGAATTGGATAATTATTTTCATTTTACTCTCTTCACGTAAGCAGAAGGCCTCCAAGAGCCCAGGGAAGGCAGAAGAAGGCAGAAAACTGCACAGCTGATTTCTGTAGTTTGCTTTGGCATCTATACTGGGTCTGGCTGGGATCAGTTAATTTCCTTCATAGCAGCACGTGCAGTGTTATGTTTTGCATTTGCGACCAAAACAGTGTTGATAATATACTGATGTTTTAGCTGTTGCTGAACAGTGCTTACGCAGCATCCAGGCCACCTTTGTTTCTCATGCTGCACCCCTAGGCAGTAGGCTGGGGATGCACAAGAAGTTGTGAGGGGATACACCAGAACATCTACCCTCAGCTGACCGAAGTGGTACTCACTGTCATATGACATTGTGTTCATCAATAAAAACTCAGGGAAAGGAGGAGGACTATTGAAGTCACAAGTGCTATGGCACTCGTCTTCCCAAGTAACCAGGAAATATGCTGAAGCCCTGGATTACAGGACAAATCAGAACTGAAATTTAACTGGAATTTTTTGTTTGTTTTAAAAAGGATATAACCTTTTTTTTTTTTTTCTGTTCTGATTTAAAAAAAAAAAAAAAGTTTCTATTCTTATTGTCCCTGTACCAAATTTCACAAGGTGTATCTGCGGTCTAAAGTATGAGAGTGTCAAGTTATTTGAAAGAAGGTTTACTGTCGTATTTTTACCAGTGAAAAAGCCTCATTCTTGTTAACAGTTGGAGTACCTTAAGTTAGAGTTGTGAAAATAATTATCCTAAGAAAGAAAATCACTATCGATAATGTCACCCAAGGTCACAGTGAAGGCTTTCCTCAATTGTCAGCAATTTATACTAGTATTCCATTTTAAAACTATGTTGGGCCAGCACAACAAAAGCCAGATCCATCATTACCACAAAACCACCAAGAATGACAATAAACTTTTGGAATAGCATGCATATGATTTGCCTTAAGGTGATCCAAGGTCTTAATTGCTCATGAAAACAAAGCAACTCCAAGAAACAGTTCTACAGCTGACATTTCTCATCTCTGAGAATGTACACAACAGAGAAGTTCCTGTAAGTTGTCTGTTAATGAAATCAGTTAAATAGAACATTATAGGCTTTCTTTTTCTACATAAGAGGACTGGAAGACTCACTGTTAATCCCTGCCCTCCAACCAGTTAATTCAATTCTAGAACATGACATCCTTTTAGATACCAATTAACCTACTTCAGCTCTTTTTGTATAGAGCAGATTCTACATTGGGTCATTTAAAGTGTCTGCCTCCTTATTACATATCTTCCTTATGTCCCTCTGCCAAAATAATGAATTATTTTCTGGTGAACTTAATACTCATGAGACCATTTGCTAACCTTGTCATTAGCAGGTATGTTTTATAGTTCTTATCAGTAATTGTTCATTAGTAGGCATAGATTTTTGTGCAGCAATAAAGTATTGTAATGTTACGGAACAAAAGTCAACCACATATCACAAGCTTGTTAGAAAATGAAAACAGTCTGAAAGAAGTAAAAAAGTAAAGACTTCTGATATGGAAATATGGATTTTTTTTTGTTGCCATTTCTCTGCAGGCCTCTTGACAGACTTAACAACATCATCTAGTTCTCACCTTCCTTAGCATCTCTCCGAAAAACATTTTTACAAGTATCAAAGTATGCATCTCTTTCAAAGTAGTCGTGTAGCGGCAGTTCTTAAATTACCTGTAACCAACCTGACACACCCTCCCATCCTTTCCATCTGCTGCTCAGTCTTGTGAGATGGATCAAATGACTACTGATATCCTAAAGTTTATTAATTCTCTTCCAAGAACAAATAAGAAGACTTCCAAATGCTTAAAGACTCCCAACACTACAGTATTCTTCTAACAACTTTGATACGCCAGTGCAGTGCTCCTTAAAAGAATACTAATTGGGGGAAAAAAGGTACAGCTTCTTATTTTCTGTGTGTCCTTGCATTACCATGTCACAATAAACATAATGGCCATGCAACAGTAGAATTAAACTAGAAGGTAGATGAAAAGTAGATATAAATAATCACCTTATTTTTTTCACTTGCAGCCTTGCAAGTATACTCGCATATATGCTTTCTGTTTTTCTGAGTAACAAACAGCCAGAAGTCACAAGGAAAATTCATTTGGGAGGTTTGACACATGAGGCAAACAATTTCGCCTAATTAATGATGGAGTTACTTCTAGCCCAGCTAACAACCAACTTCTTGACACAGCTCTGTGGTTGGCTTGAGTCTGAGAATAAACTCTAATACCTACTTCTGTACAAAACAATTCCTTCATTTGCATCAAAATATTTTGAGTAAACTGCCAAAATATTTGTTTTATACTTCTACCTAGATTAAATAATTATTATTTTGTCCTTTATTAGAAGCTGACATAATAGTATTTATGATAACTTTATGATATTTATGGTAAGTGTTCAAACAGTTGATCTAGAGAGACACTGGGCATGTAATGATTGTTTCAAATGCCATTAATACATTTATAAGACACAAAGAATAGGAGCTGGCTTGAGAGTTTTTATATCTGGACTTTCTTCTTTGCTTTATTATGGATGTTTGTTGTTACACTGGCAATTCTTTCACCATCACCATGACTTCTATACTTGAAGAACTTTTTCCTGTGTAGTCATAGGTGTGTTCGCTCCACTAACACTATTTATTTGCATAGGTATTTTAATTCTAAAGACACCATCCTTCTCTCAGGCAGTTCTCTACTTTCAATTCCTATATATTCTCCACTTCTTCCTCACCAACAATCATTTTAATGCTTTGAAAACATAGCACAAGGAAACCATCAAACCAGTAAAGTGTTCTTGCTCTGGATTCTTTACTTTTTATTAAAAAGTGAATGACTCTATATTATTCACAGACCATTTCTATGCTGTGTTTCACTGTGACTAGATTCAATGCTGCTCATTATTTGCAGTATAGAAAAAGAGAAAATGATGATTCATATTCTTAATCTCATAGTTCAATAAAACGAATTTCTACACAGCCAGGCAATTCTTTCCCTCTTTTGTCTTTGATGCAAATATTTTTAGTGGAAAAAAACACCTCTAAAATATACTCAGAATAAATGTTATGCTATATCTTCCTTCAAGTGGTTTAAAACAATTACAGCATTTAAACTGTGATTATGTGTGTCAGTATAAGTTAAGAAGTATTAATATACATAAGAAAATTAACAATTCTTAGGCATAGTATAGTTAATTAGATGGAGATGGTGGAATTGTTAAAAGTGAGAGAAATACACATTTATTTCTGTTCTTTATTTAGAAAGATGACTTTTTTTATTCAAAGCGGATGAATAGGAATAATTTTCTAGCCCATTAATATGGAGAGTTTTCTAAGGAAAAAAAAAAAAAAAAGTTTTAAGTCAGCAGATCAAATTATTTCCACAGAAAAACCTTGTAAAAGTTGTCAAAGAGTCCTTTACTTCTTTTAACAATAACAAAACCTGGAAAGCAAGGGAAGTCCAAACGGACTGGAAGAACACCTGTTCTAAGAGAAAAAATTAGGTGACCCAAATTCCCATAAAAGAGTGAGAAATAAATCATATTATTATAAAGACATAAAAATAATTCAGTGAGCCTGGTTTTCATAGAAAACAGATCTTCTCAAACAGACCATTGGCATTTTGCTTGTTTGTACCACAGAGTTTTTAAAGTATTCCCATGAAACTGACAACAAAAATAATGCTATATGAAGATGATTGTCTCTGAGGCAGATACTCTGGGATCTTGCTACAGGACTTCCAAGTTCCTACCTCCATTTCCATGTGGTTTTAGGCTTCTTAATTTAACAGAGAACTAAACTAGCTCAGTAAGCAATCCCTAGTCCTGAGACTTACTCTTAGAATCATAGAATTGTTCGGTTGACAAAGACTCTTAAGATCATTGAGCTCAACTGCTACCCAACACTATACCATGTCCCTAAGCACCATATCTACAAGTTTTTTAAATACCTCCACAGGTACTGACTCCACCAATTCCCCGATCAGACTGCTCTGGCTCTTCACAACACTTTCAGTGAAGGAATTTTTCTTAATGTCCAATCTAAAGCTCCCCTGGGACAGCTTAATGCTATTTCTTCTCCTTCTATCACTTGTTACTTGGGAAAAATGTCGGACAGGTCTACCCTAGAGGTATAAAATCCAAGGTTTCAGCCTCAGAACTGTGCATTTCCAGCATCTTCAGCCCAGGTATTTATTTATTAGACAGTTTTCCTGGTCCTGCACTACAACCAGAAAACTTCCTACATGCTCTTCTTTTTCATCTCTAGAGACTGTTTATCTGACAGTAAAAGGTTTTTGAAAGGATAACTGCAGCTAGACAGTTGCTCAGCAGTTAAAAAAAAAAAAAAATCATGCCAAAAGCAAGGAAAAAATAATCAAAGCAAGTTATTCAAAGTCATGGTGACAATATAAACAGTTTTGCATTTCTGATCAGTTCATATAGAAGATCATGCCAAGGGTACTGCATTCTCTGCTGCACATATAAGTGAAAAACTCTAGGTATACAGACATAGGGTTTTTGGACTTCAGAAAGGCAGAACTACACTGACTTTGGCTTCATGATGCATATCAGTTGCAAAAGAGGACCCCATTCTGCAATAATCTCAAATTCTGTGCAATTCAGTAACTAAGCTGAGAACACGTCAGGCACCTCCTGAGGTACTTGTCCAAATGTTCCAAAAACGGTAGTACAATATTTAGCCTCTTAACATCAGTTGAAAAATCAAGAAACAAAGGCTTAGTGGTACTAGTGCTATTTTTTTTTGTATCTGTTGATGTAAAAATATCTGTTTACTATTACCTGGAGTTCTGCTGCTAAGTGTACTCAAGTAGATTGCCCTCTGCATGAGAAGGAAGCTGAGATGCACACACGCAAAAAGTAGAGTACCTAAAATGGAAAAATATTTCTTCCATTCCTTTTCATAAAGAAGAAGACTTAAGTGGAATCACAGATGTAAAATCTTGCATGACAAATGAAGGTTTTGAAATAAATACTGCTGTAAATGCACCTTTCTGATAGGGACATATCAGAGAAGGTGACAATAAATCCATATCAACCTTTTTTTTTTTTTTTTTTGGCCACCTCCTGAATCCCTGTTCAGACATTTCAACAAGTAACCTGATTACCAGAAGTCCTGTAATTAAGTCCTTCTCTTGATCTTCTAGAAATGACACTATTTATTAGTAAGCTTTTTTTCCAATAGATGTCCTGAAATAAGACTGTGACATTCCAGGCACATAACAACATGTTGACAAACTCTGATAGTTGGGCTTGACTCTATGACACGTCCATAGCAAAGCAGTGGACAGAGGCTCTTCTATGCCATTTTTTTTTTCCCAGAAGGAAAAATAATCTTTTTTAATGCTAGTCCAGATACAACTCTGTATTTAGAGCTTCTCCCAGAAGTCTTCACCTCCTACTTTCTACTAAAAAAAATCATAGTTATTCAGCAGCTCATATGATCACTTAGGCACATACACTAAAATATAGATTTGGCCTATCTATGTTTCCAATGTATCTTTTGATATTTTCCAGGCTTAGATAATGCCAAGTTTGCAAAATCAATTCCATTTCAGTTCACACTGAGCAGGTATTAGATACTAGTCATTGAGCAAGATTAATAGCAGACAAGATCCAATTATTTCCTAGTAAACTTCAGGCTCCAGGACCCAAGACAGTCTTCCAGTTCAGGTTCCTAAATTCACAAATATGGAACTGTAAAAAGCTAATTACAGTGTGTTTACACATGGTTATCCCAGAATTTAAAGGCACCTTTAGCTCACTTCCAAGAAGTTAGTTTACCAAGTCAGGGAGGACAAAGTCTTCCTTTCAACCCTGGAGAACATAAAAGTTACTGCCTTTCTTACACAACCTCTCAGAAAGAAATTTTGGACACTTAAATAATATTTAATATCAATATTTCTGGATTATAGCCTTCCAACCATCCAGCTATTACACTGATATGAAATAGAAAAAGTATGCTAAGCTGATGTTTCAAATAGCTGGTGTGGTTCCTTTTCCTTTTTAACTCTACATATCTTTGGTTTTGAACAAAAGAAGTTCAACAAATGAAGATTTCTTACGAAACTGAAGAACTGATAGATCTATTCACCAACAATAAGTTCTAGAGATCTAATAAAAAATACAAACAACAATATTTCTGATTCAATAATAATTTAAAAATCATACTAAACATTAACACTAGATTCTACAAATTTCTCCATGTGTATATTACACATGCCTCATATTTTACCTCCTATGTTTCTGTACAAAACAAAAATACTGAACTTCTGCACAAACTACAATTAAACTTATAGAATACTAAACAGCCTTCTGCAGAAGCTTAATTAGCAATAGAGATGAGTGAGTTCAATCAGTTCATTCCTTATGTGTGCATTCTGCTGATTATCACAGACTCTGCTGAAGAAGCATTTTACATCAAGCTGGTGAAAAGTTTCTACTCTTTTACCTTTCTGTAGGTAAAAAAGATAGACAAAAAGAGGAAAAATTACCAATACACTGTCTCCACTAGGGACTTTATATCAACTGTTACATTTTCACTTTTTTGTTTATACAGTGAAGGCAAACAAGATAGATAAAGTGGCATTTAGGAAAGAAGGGAGTGTAGACATACTGCAATATTGTTACTACAATTCAACAAATTACTATTCATCAAATAAAGCAAATGATTACACATGCACTCTTAGGTTCCCACAAAAGTAAAACATGTTACCCTCAACGTCAGTGAAGTGAGTTTTGTCTTTTTTTTTGACTACAGACACTACTGTTGTTAATTTCTTCCACACTTCTACCACGTGAAAATTGCATGACTAGATTTTTTGGGACCTTTCCACATCTGTAAGAATCTCTCCTCAGAATTTTCTCAAAGGTGCTCTTTCATTGACCTAACTTGTCTGTTGCCACAGCTAGTAGTCTTTGCAAAGATTTCCATGACCAGGACAAGAAACCAACATGTCCTGTGGAAGTCTGGCTGAAGAAAAAAAATGTATTAAAGAGTCTTCACTCCAGCAAGTAAGGACAAAGGAACCTAGTTCCATTGTTATCTATCACATGCAACACAAGCTTAGACACTTATCTCATTGGATAAAAGGAACATTTCATGTAGAAAAGCTACACATTCTTTTCTGGTAGTGAGTTTTACTGGAATATGTTTTGTGATTTAACTGAGCAAAATTTTGTTGAAGAAAATAATTCTGTTGGTTCTTTTTGTACACAGATGACACATAACTCACTACTTGTCAAAAGTCTGCAAAAAGCAGTTATCACACTTCCACAAGGCTCTTTTTAGTGTTGTAAAACTACAGGTTGTTCATAGGCTGTTTTCTGGATTAACCTGTTTTTTTTAATCCTTTATCAGTTTTTGGAGCTTAACAACATAATAAGCTTCCTAATTTACAGCAAAAATAAATTTTAGAGGGTTAGGAGTAAAATTAAATAAAATATCTTATAGTTTAAAATAAAAATTATAGAAAAGAATAGTGCTGGAAAATAGTATTAGGGAATGAATTAGTCTGAGTAGACACCTCCAGTTGGACCAGTAGGAAGAAACAATAGATTCTGATCTAGATACAATCCAGCTAAACTACATATACCCTTCATATTATTCTGCTCTAGGAACTTGCAAATTATTTTTTTTAATAAAATTTTAGAAATTCATAGATTTAAGCAGATTGTAAAAATCAAGAAATAACAACATTTAGATTTAGTTTCCCTGATTTTTTTTTTTATTTCCTTAAGAAATCTTATGAGAGGTAGTTGAATTAAATAAAATAATATGCACACACACAAATAATCTATAGTAATGCAACTAGACGTTATCTCATGCTATACTTTAACAAGTATTCCTGAAAGATACTAAACTGTAAGTAAAAAAATTTCAGCAAGAAGCTTCTATATATCAAAACTGAATTTTTCAAGGGCTGTTCTCCAAAGTATTATTTTATTGTAATCTTTTTGTGATCAGGGACCAGAGGTGCCTTGAAGCAACCCACTTACTGTCTAAAAGGGAAAACCACTTCATCCTACTTGCTGAGACACAGCTCTTATATTTTAAGTTGTTTCTGAGCAGCTTCGTAAGCAGGATAATAAGGACTAAACTTGACTATGCGCAATTTTGGAGGCATGACTGTATCTTTAAGTGTACGTCATTATGCAGTTCACTTTATCAAGAAAAATTACGAAAGCAAGATGTTTCTACATTTCAGAAGAAAAACAAGAAGCTAACAACTTCTTGCTAACTAACAAGAAGCACATTAAGGAAGCTTCTGAATTCCTCACAATGTCCTTTGAAATTGCATTCCAACGTACAGAAACCATATCCCTTTAGCTCACTAAGGTAGAAATACTGCATGAACAAGGTTTTGAGATATTGCTTGTTTACTAGAGATGGCTTCAGGGTGTTCTGTTTGTCCACCAACAGTAAGCAATCCATACCAGAAAGTCTCTGTTCAGAATAAATAAATGTTTGAGAGTGCTGTTATATATCCAGTTTAAGTTATACAGTAAAAGAAATACTTTTGATATCACAACAGTCTCTTTATCTTGTTTGAGCCAAGGAGAGATGGCCATATAGGTTCATATTAATTCTACACCTCGTCCAGTATCCTCTCTGGTGGCAGTTTGAAGGAGATGCTTAAAGAAACTGTGTTAGTAAAAGGTTAAGAATAAAAGCAAACCACCTCCCACTTTGATAGCTTCTATTTTAATTCAATGAACAACTTTAAGATTTCCTTAGATAGGGGTTTTATTTGGACTGTTTCATTTCATAGACAACAATAGAAATTCATAGTTCATTACATTAATTTATACTTTTTTTTTTTAACCTATTTG
Organism: Merops nubicus; assembly: GCF_000691845.1. NCBI lineage: Eukaryota > Metazoa > Chordata > Aves > Coraciiformes > Meropidae > Merops > Merops nubicus. Next base: position 27,479 of record NW_008622319.1, on the reverse strand, counting down.
TATATTTTTCTTTTACATTTTGTAATTTTTAGTTAATCACAGAATCATGGAATGGTTTGTACTGGAAAGGACTTTGAAGATCATCTGGTTTCAAATCGTCTGACATAAGCAGGGACACCCCCCAGTAGACCAGGTTGCTCAAGGCCACATCCAGCCTGGTCTTGAGTGCATCCAATGGTGGAGCATCTCCAGGTTCCTGGTCAACCTCTTCCAGTGTCTCACCACCCTTGTAGTGAAGAACTTAATAATTTCTCACCTAAATCTACCCTCTTCCACTTTGAAACCATTACACCTTGTGCTATCACTACAAGACCTTGTACACAGTCCTTCCCCATCTTACTTGTAGGGCCCCTTCAGATATTGGAAGGCCACAATTAGGTTTCCCTTAGAGCATCCTCTTCTCCAGGCTGAACAACCCCAACTCTCACAGCCTGTCCTTGTGGAATCTTTGTGGCTCTCCTCTGAACCCTCTCCATGTCCAAGGTCCATGCCCTTTTTGTGCTGGGGACTGCAGACATGGATGTAGTAATCCAGGTGAGGTCTCATGAGAGTAGAATAGAGGGGGAGAAACACCTCCTTTGACCTGCTGGCCACACTTCTTTTGATGCAGCCCAGGGTATGGTTTGTCTTCTGGGCTTTGAGTGGACAAGACTGGCTTATGCTGAACTTTTCATCCACCAGTACTCCAAAGTCCTTCTCTGCAGGATTTCTCCTAATTCATGCTCAGTCCAGCCTGTATTTGTGTTTGGCCTTGTTGAACTTCATGAGGTTGGCATGGACCTACCTCTCAAGCCTTCAATTACCTTTACAACTATCTCTCAGGTTCTACAATTTAACTATATTTCCTGTCAATAAATACTCCCTATTGCTTTTAAACAGATGTCTGGTAATTACTATACCTGAGTATTCCTTAACATCTATTTTACTTTTTGACCACTGGTGATTATTGAGCTGATATTTGCATAAGAATGCCTAGAGTAATGTGTAGCTTCCCTATTCTGTGTTGAAATAAATGATTAAAAAGCCCTTATTATGAATGTATAATTATTTTATGTTTTCCATGTGCATGTGTTGGTACTTGCCAACAGTGCTAGGTAAAGCGTATGACTGGAGGCCCCTACCACTACAATGCTGATGTTGGTCTGCCCACTAATGCTAATACAAAACCACTCTGCTGGGTCATCACCTCACCCTATGCAGAGCTACTTGCTCTCTTAAATTAAAGGCGTCTCCTCTCCTCACTTTCCTGGCCTGCCCTTCTTAAAAGTGCCAGTATCCAGCCAGCACAGCACAGAGCAGCCACGAAACATCAGGCCTTCACTTACCTGCTATCCTTTCAGATGGACTTCACTAAAGTATTGGCTGTGCCAGTGTAGGTTCTAATTACTCCCGCTGAAAAAGATCATTACCTGCAACTAATTACTTACAAGCCAGGTGGGAAGAGACTCACTCTTCATCTATGTAGGCAAGGTACTTGCTAATACTTGTTCAAATTAAATATAAAACAGAACAGCACACCACATGTGGAGAGAAAAGCAAGGAATAGATTTTAACCAGAAATCCAGTTCTGTATCCAGGGTAATCCTCAGTGAATGACTCACCAGATCTCCCCTATATTTGTATGAAAAGTTTCACTCTTCACATTGTTACTGGAACTTGAACATACAAATCAAAAGTGTCTAAAGTAATGAAAAGTAGGTGGTTATAATGCAGAACATGAGCTGCTGCCAAGTTAACCAGTTTTTAACCTGTATGCAAAAGACCCTGGAAGGGTTGAGGTAGTCTCTCATTGTCTACAAAATGTTGTATACAGCAACTACACTAAGACTCACTAGAGACAATGATTCACCAGCTACTCCCTACAGTAGTACTCTCTACCAGGAAAACAAAACAAATCGAAACAAAACAAAACAAAAACTTACTACTTTATTCTTTTAGTAGAATTCCTTAAGGAAGAATGTGTTATACTGGTTATTTGGATCCATTTTCTAAGAAAGGCAAGCAACTCTCATCATCTTAACTCATCACACAGTGGTCCAAACAGCATATTGTTTTGCAATTCTGAGATAATAATTTTGGCATGAAAAAACACAAAGAATTGTTCACATTAGAAAGAATTGTAGGAGCTGACTGTTCAGAACGTTCACATGAGAATGAAAAAATGATACTGTGAGTGCTTCACTGGATGTCAGTATGGTCAGCAAATCCAGTCGCTTAATTCTACTCTGGCAGCAGAAAGAACGTTGCACAGTCACAGCAAAACTTTCATCACTGTCCAGACAAGACAGGATGGAACAAGTTGGACTAGCATACACCTTTGCAGGCATCAATAAGCCCTCTCTCTACCTTGCTATGTTGCAGTGGTCAGAGGCCAAATCAGGGAATGAACACACAAAAAAAAAAAATCTCAAAATCTGATAAATCAGTGCTTGAGTTGTGTGCAGGACAGTGATAGTTGCATTTTATCAGTGTTGTCTGATGAGTGGTGGGGAACCTCTCTCTTCCAATGTCTCTTCCACTGTGTTTGAGTCTTGCCTAGTTATTCAGGCCTTGCAAGGGCACAGGATAGGAGAAGAAAAAGGATTTCTCCATGTGTAATAGACAGGTACCATGAGAGGAAACTGTAACGTAACTGATATGTAAGTATGTAGCTAAGAAAGGAGAGTATCAGAGCAGAACCCTATGAATCCTCTAATAAAAAGCTGGTTCAGCTTTCATGTCTACACTAACTGACTCAGCTCAACATGGTTCCAAATAATGCTGCTGTTCTGACATATCAAGGTAATAAAATTTGTCATAATTTTCAGTTATAATACTTTAACATTATACCTTAAGCTGCAAAAATGTTTTAAATCTTTTAGCATCCACTGGCCAAGTACTGTGGTTTTTAAAGATCATTTATAGTTATTTTCTGAACAATCTTACTCAGTTCTTTAGGGCTGCATAAAAATTCTAGTAACCCGTCTTCTTTGACACCCATGTATATGTTACATTTCTTTTTGTTTCTAATTTGTATTTCGCTCCTGGAGCCCTCTCAACCTAAAATGAATCAGCCTACCCCTGCTGGAAATCAGTACAATTTCTCTGTACTACAAATATCTTATTTCACATTATTCATTGTGCTGATATTCTGAACTCCAAAGCAATGTAAGAGATGACTCACCTTCCACCATCAGTCATTGTCATCTATCCACTTTATGAATTTTGAGGTTCTTTATTAGAACTTTACACTTGACCTCCCATTTAATCTTAATTCATATTTACATTATTTCTAATTGAATTATTTTCCATTTGCTTGATTACAATACCAATACTTCATTTGGTTTTAGCTAGCATGTCACACTCCAGTTACTGCTTAAAATCACTAATGTCAAGAATTATTATTTTTTACTTATAAAAGCCAAATCACTCAACTGTGTTCATATTTTGAATGCATTTAGGGTGCAGGAGTACTCATGAGATACCCTTATGTTTTGCCCATGTCCAGGCCCAACAAAAATGATAGCACCAGCTGGGAGATGAACCAATAAGCAGACTGTATTGTAGACAGAAATGTTACGATATGAATGACCGCCGGGGGTACAAACAGGTTAACCAGCTCATACATGATCGACGCCACCCCCAACGATCCCACAAACGACACGACTCGGCCCACAACAGGTGGTACAAACAGTTAGCCAAGGTTTCCCATAGTTGGCATGGGAAACAGCCAGACCAGCCAGTTAAACGCATAAGAGAAAGGTGCCCACATGGCAATTCTCACCCGATCCACCCGCGTTCGCAAAGGCCTAAACAGACCAGGGACCAGCTCCAGGAGGGTCAGGAGGTCTGCCCTGAACCAGGATGCTCTGTGGAGTGCACTCCACAGACAGACACTCCTGACTCCCTGCAAGTGGTCCCAGCTCTTATCCCCCAGCAGACACCTGACCTTTGTCAGCTCAATGCAGGACCCCTGGGGCTCATTTCCCTTATGGCACTCCCTGCAGGGCCGGACGCACCCTGGGGGGAAGCTAGACGGCAAACTCACCTCCTCTTTATGAAGGGCTGTGGGAATCACCCACATGTCAACCTTAATTTGGGGGCTCGGGGTTCAAACCCCAGCATTTCACCACTAGGCAATCCTGCTGTTTCTTCTGTGTACACATTCATCTTTTGACTTTTTCACAGAACAGTCTGTTCCATTCTAAAACTGCTACAGCGTGCAATTACGTTTTGCTTTCATTTTGTCTACTTGTTGAACACTGCCCTTTATATGCCAAAAATTAAAAACCAACCTGACAACAAAAAACCACCACCACCAACAACAACAAAACAAACAAAACAAAACAAAAACAAAACCAAAAACAAAACAAAACAAAAACAAAACAAAAAAACACAAACCACACCACAAACCCAAACTTGCATTTCCTGAGCTGGATTTAAAAAACAAAAGTATGAGTATATACCTACACATTCAATTTTTGTGCCTTGTCTCCTGTAAAAATGAATTATATTCCTTCTCCATCTGCGCAGATTTAAATACACACTAGATTTTTCTCCCAAATTCCCACAGTAAATATTCTTGTGAGAGTAAGTCTTCTACACCTGAAATTATTTTGTCACATATCAGTGAATCCTTAAAATTAGAAAAATGACAGCTTACTGACACTATTTGAAATTTTTGCCATTCCAGATAATACTTTCACTCATCTTTTGTGAAAAGTTTGTCTCTTCACAGTTTCACTCTTTCAGGGTTATAAGATTTATTACTTTAATGATTTCCCAAAATTTTTCATGTTCACTCCTTGCTTGGTTCCAAACTGACTACAGCAACATTGTTTCTAGTTGGAGAGACGTCAGTCTTTCTTTTCTTTCTTGCAAAACATTGTTAATTTATTATGATCTGAATCTTTTCTCTGCCTCTTCTACATCCAGACAATACTTTTAAAGTATAATTTAATTTGTTTAGAATAATCCACTTGTTAATTTTGTTTAACTATTTTTGTGAATTCTTCAGGCTTTCATTTGTTGTACAACCTCTTATTCCCATACTGCTTCCATCTAAATTGTAACAATATAGGACTCCCAAAACCATCCCGAGATGCTGTATTGATCATTTCATATTGAAATAAACATTCATCGTTTTATATACCTCACCATACTTCCGTTATGAGATGCATTCTCACGATGAGGTTAAAACATGATTTTCATTTTTAGACCTTCTTGAGATGAAAGCCCAGTAATAGTTACTGATTTTTAAACTTAAAACAAATATTTTTAAAAATAACATGGAAACAAAAGCTGATTGTCCCATTCTGAGTAAGAACCTACATCTAAGATTTTTCTTTATCTACAAGTTTTTTCTGTTTTCCACTGGTGAGACTGAATTGCCTGTAATTTATACATCTACATACATACAGAAAGGAAAAATGGAAAACAAAAGCAAAAGAAAACATATATGACAAGTGCCATCTTTTTTAATATTGTAACAATGAGCTTGGAAGAAATCTGACTCCTATCAAGTCTAACCTAATTCAAATAAAAAAAAATATGTTAAAACCAGAAACACAAATTTTTGTATTCTTCTCAATTTTTCTTCCTTCCTTTTTCCTAAGCATAAACTGTTACAATTCCAGATATTACTCCAGTAATTACTCCAGACCAATATAAATAAGGTCATAATGTATAAGCAATCCACTGATAAAAGTCCATGAAGTTCTTGGTATTAATAGTATATTGTTAAATTACTTGAATATTTTGTTTATGCACTTCATGCCAAATTCATGGTATTTTTTCTTTTTTCTGACTCAGGCTGTGTTCACTACCCTTTTGTAATCAGACCCAGCTCTTTAATATCTCTTAGGAGATGAGGAAATCAATATTTCATATGATAGCCCATAGTCAAAATCTCTGAAAATCTCTCCAGTTTAAATCAGTGATTTATGTAATCTTGATCTCAGTCTTTTAAAGTAGCTCTGTGCAGCCACAGGAATAACTAGTCTATGATAAATTCTGTGTCTCTAATTACATGTTTAAACAGATTTTTAAAAGCTAAGAACTTCTATAGAACGTATTTTTTTAAAAATTATTCTATCTTCACAGGAATCATAAGCAATGTTAGATTTGTTGATTGGCTCACTGGATTAGACTGCCATGGCACCCAAGCAGGAAAGTATCCTGGAGTTAGTCTGTTAGCCTGCCAAATTTCCAGCAGACATTTTGACAAAGGTATCATGTCCTTTGCATGATTTTACTGCACTCTTGCCACCTTCTGCCAAACAATGTCACTAAAACTTTTTACATTGCTTTACTCTGAGCATTCATTCCTTGGTGTTGGCTACAATATGAAAAGTTAATTGAAACATTCTCAGCAGTCCCCCATTCTCAGATGATCATGTTGTTATTTAGAACCTTCTAAGCTCTCTAAGTACTTCAGTAAATTTAAACTAATGAAATACTGGAGGAAAATATACTTTAATAGAAAGCATCAATTCAGATGAATTAAAGTGCCTCAGCAAAATATCAGATAGTTCTGTCTAGGGAATCTCCTGTTGTGATCCACAGGAGTTTATAACTGTATATGAAATCCCTTAACACTAAGTACATCATTTAACAAGTATTCCAACATTAATGAACTGGAACAAAATGGCATTTTATAGAATAACTGTGTCAGCCTACTGATTTATCGCAGGTTTCTTATAAATTCCCAAGAAGCTCACAAAGAAATAAAACAAATTTATACAGAATGTAATAGCCCTGCTAAAACAATAATAAGAAACTGGATCAAACACAAAAGCCCCAGTGTGCTGAACATTTACGTTGTATCTGAGCATTAAAATTTATTTGGCATATTAAAACATTCTCTGTTTTGAATTACATAGTGAACTGCATAATTAACAAAGCTAACACTGCAAGAATTAAGTTAGGAGTCTTTTTTTACTTTCATTCTTAAGATTTTCTAAGATTAAGGTTTGGGATGGGCACACAATATTTGACTAAAAGTATTTGCTTCTCAAATCTCTATGTAACATCTTTTTCCAACACTCATGCACAGGAAAACGAAGTTCCCATACATTCTCAGTACTAAGATATTGCTAAAAAAACCCAGTAAATTTATTACTTAGTTTCATTTGTGACTGAAAATAGAACCTTTACAGTGATAGTTTACAATTTACAGTGACAGAAGCTAACCTCTGCAGATAAAATGACACAAAAATATCATCATGCCTACAGAATATATTCCTCAGCTCGTTATAGAATCATAAAATGTTTGGGATGTAAGGGACCTCCAAAGGTCATCTAGTCCAACCCCTTGGCTATAAGCAGGGACATTTCCAACTAGATCGAGCTGCTCAGAGCCTCATCAAGCCTGACCTTGAATGGGTCCAGGGATAGTGCCTCCACCACCTCTTTGGGCAACCTATTCTAGGGATCTATCACCCTCATATTAAAGAACTTTTTCCTATCATCTGACCTAAATCTACCCTTTTCTATCTTAAAGCCACTATCCCCTGCCTTGTCACTACAAACCGTTGTTAATAGACCCTCCCCTACTTTCTTTTCTGTAGGCCCTTTTCAGGTTATGGAAGGTTGCTATAAGGTCCCCCTAGAGCCTCCTCTTCTCCAGGCTGAACAACCCCAACTCCCTCAGCCTGTCTTCATAGGAGAGGTGCTCCAGCCCTCTGATCCTTAAGACAACAAAGTATGCATTACAGACAACAAACTATTTTGGTCGTTAATATGCCTGCGTAGCTTCATTTCTGTCTTTTGCACGTTTTCCCTTTCTGGTTTTCAGTTCTCTTATGTGAAGACCATTACAGCACACAGAAGGAAACAGAATTCCCTTAAGTCCCTGCTTGCATAGTTTACTCCAATTTTTGCCTTGGAATCCTTTGGAGATTTCTTTGGAATTGATAAATAACAAAACCATTTACTAATCAACAAGACATATAGTTTTTAACTAGTTACCTACTTTAAAGAAAAAGGTTTATATGAAAAGCCCAAGGTTGAGGGGACATCAGTCCAAAGGTGGGAGTAGGGTTCTGTAACCTCAGCATCTAACAGTAAGCTCTTTTTATTTGAATAAACACAATAACTTGGGGAAAATATCAGGAATTTCAACTAGCATAGCTTTTCTTTACACTTATTTCCTTGGAAATGCTTGTTAAACAAGCAGCAACTACTGATAAAAGAAGGTGGTTGCTTCTGGAATTTATCACATGTTCACATCAAAGATAGAAACAATGAAAAAAATATGAAAAAAAACCTAAAGAATTCAGAATGGACATGTGAAAGAGCTATGCTTAGCTTCTGTGCAAAACAAAAAACTGTTTGCACAAACATAAGCCAGTAATGATACTACTTTTGGTTACTACAGTTTTATTGGTATTCTTGCCAAAACTAGACCTTTTATCTTTATGTGCTGCAACTTGTTTGGTTTAACATAAAGAACCAGAAACAGTCCATATGCTACATCACAGCCAGAAACTACATTACCAAGTTGAACAATGTTGTTAATTCAAATGTATGTTTGCAGGGGACAGAGAAGTGTCTTTTGGTCTTTAACTACAGCATATGCCGATGTTTTGTAACAAGTACACCAAATAAAATACAAACATTCCATTCTGCCTCTGGTTTTCTGTGTTGTTTTCCAATAAAGCTACAGAACCTGTGCATCCTATGCTTTTATAAATAATGGAGCTTGACTTTGAATAATGCAGTTTTCTTACGTCACTTGCCCTAAAGCAGGACTCTACTAAAGTTTGTAACATTGTTGTCTCTCTTACGTACATACATCTATCCTCTTTCCAAGATGCATGTGAGTCTAATCCAGAATGAAAGTACAGTGTTTTCTTCTTTTCTTTCCTTCTTTCCTTCTTACCTTTCTCCCTCCCCTTCCCTCCCTTCCCTTCTCCTCTCACCTTTCTAATCTAGGGTAACTATTTCCACTTGTATGTTTCAATCTTGCACTGACCACAAAAAGAGCCACAAAGAAAAGTAAGACAAACAGGATCTACAGGTTTGTTGAAGGCCACATCTGGAAAGGAATGTGAAAAGAGGTTTGCGTGGTCAGATGCAAAAGCACTTTCTTGGTCTGGCTACCACCTTTCCTGTAAGGGCCACACATACAGATCTCCATCCCTGACACTAGAAAGCAAAAGGTAAAAACAAACAAACAAACAACAACGACAACAAAAACATCAGAACATCAATATCACCATGAAATACTCTTACTCAGTGTTAGGCCTGCCTTCTTTCGCAGAAAGTTTACATACATAAGTCGTGATTCCGGTTCTAAATCCATGTTATTTCTTTTCTTACTGCTAAGTCCTCCCTTCCCATCCAAATACAATTTGACAACATATTTGACTTTTAATTCCTACAACACTGGCATCTGCTGTACATAAGGCTATGCAGATCAGACTGACCAAAAACCAGTTCAGTAATGATGTCTGGTATATCTCAGGCCATCGCATATCCTCCTGTTTACTGACAAAAAATTCAAGTACATTTTCTAGAATTGTCCTTGAACTTTAAATACTGCTAGAAGGATAGTGTCAGCACAAAATTTGACATCATTATGTCTAGCACACTGGCCTCATGGGGATCTAGAAAAGGTTCTACAAGACAAAGTTTTGAAGTGCCTGAAAGCCTACCTCAAAGGCATGCATTTCTTATGAGTGATCACCAGTATTGTAACCCATGGGAAGACTTTCTGCGTGATAACACAGGTCTGAATGCAAAATCTGAGACACACAATGAAAAATTAGCTTCTTAAACAAATTAAAGTTGTCTATGTCTAATTCTTTAAGCAAATGGCATTTTAGTGTTTGGCAAGGGTTTTTTTTCCATGCTGCTTATTCAACGTTCAACATTCAACATTTATATCTGCCCTATTGACTTGAGCTGACCTCTTGCCTTAAAGACATTTTCTCTACACCTTGTTAAGAAAGAAGCCTCAGAATGCATACAAAAATCAGACAAAACATTACACAGATACAAGTTTCAAAATTTGGACCTGGCTGAGCTATCTAGCGTAAGCCACCATCATCAAGGTAGATATTTTCCTCCGTAATCTCTTACCCATGGGACACCACAATACATAAATCAGTGAGAGTCACCTAGGCCCTATGAATTCTCTGCTCTGTACTACCACATTGTTACTGAGTTTCATGACAATATTATTAAATGTCTGATACATCATACTGGGTGGTAACTTAATTTAGCAACCACAAATGAATCATTAGTAGCTGATTAAAACCATGATCATTCACCTTGTCTCATGTTCCTTGAGGGAGTAATTCAGTGCACACCTAACTTCAGTTAAGCCTTGTTGAAACGGTAAGACAAGCAGCCATTCTCTTTTCCATCTAGCATTTTAATGTTGGGCTTTTTTAATCTCTCTCTCTACTTCACATCTACTGAAGTTGTAACAAGACATAGTCACCATAGCTAAATCTGTTGACCAGCCTTAAGTTTGTACAGCTATAGGACCTTGTTAAGATGTGAGTGTGGAGAAATCTTGAAAACAAGATTTCAGACAGGCTTCATATGGATGCAATAGGCTAAGGATACGATTTCGGTGTTTTTCAATATATAGCCCAGCAGAAAGCCTACCAATGTCTTAAGACTAAAGAAGTCAAAATACAGAAATTAACCACTGACAGTAGTTCTTGTCAATCAATCCTTAGAGTTCTTTGTATACATTTTGAAGGTTTTCCCTTTTTCATCTCCCTTTTCTTGCTTCCTGAGTTTTTACTAATGATCACTTTTATCATTATGGTTATTTATCATGAAGTCTTAGTATCTGCAGTAAGCATGTACATGCAAGTTATATGCAAAAACCAAGCTGCCTATTTACACTTTCCTAATCTAAGTGTTCATTTTCTTCTTGCAAGGCCTCTATTAAAGCTGAAAATAGAACTCAAATGTAGAATTTTGAGTGCAATTTTTGTAATGCTTGTTTCTTAAAAATATTATTTTCAAGGTCATTCATAAAATGGTACTGAGCCTCAGCTTCTTAATAAAATCTGTTTGAGCAGGTGCAGTGACAGATTGATTTGATTTTTGTGTAGTAGGTCCAGCACAATTGCTGTTAAACATAGCAAGAAAGCCACTACACTTACCATTTTATTTATTAATTCATTAAAGCATTAAAAATGTGACCAGATTTTCAATTAAAAATATTACTACGCTGACTAAACCATTACAAACAACTACTTCATGCAGAATTAGAAAGGTAAAGGCCATGATTCTTTTTGTAACTTGAGCAATGGCATAAATTAAAATAATATATGACAGAGCAAGATTTCTATCTGGTTTAGCAATTTAATAATGTCTCAAATGAAGCAGTAAAAAAAAAAGAAAACTCAGAACCATTTTCATGAAACGGTACAGGAAGACATGTTCAATGCTTTCAGTAATGCATAGTACAGTATGTGCTCAGTATCTCTCCTCTTAGAAGAAGAAGAAAACTTGTAGATTCAGCATGTCAAGTAACGTATTAAACAGCAGGTTTCATATTAAACAGCAAGTTTAATAGGTAAAACATGAATGCAGTTATTTTGTCAAGAATTGTTCTGCTTTCTTAATTCTAACAAGACCTTCACCTTCCAGTCCAAAAGCAGAAGGCTCTCTGATCTGCCTGAAGGCCAGAAGAAGTCAGGCTTGAATACCCACAAATGAGTTCAAAGAGCAGCCATCCCCACCCCCACTGGCAAGTTTAGGCAAAGCTGCTGCTCAGATTTCTACTATGCCCTGAGTCATGTGTTAAAAAGAAGCAGCACAGTTACCACAAAGCACTGAATAGAGACAAAAAAGTAGAGAGATTGCCTATTTTGATTTCCACAGAGTACAGATTTCCTTTGCCAAATGCTAGTATAAAACAAAGCAAGGTGCAAGTCCTTGGCATCTATACAGCATGAACTGAAAAGAACTGTTGTATGACTTCACAATAAATGCCTTCATATTTTGCTGCTCTGCCAAGATAGCAGGCATTTCTGCCAGTTAATTTTCTAAATATGTGTTTTCCTGAGCCCTCGTATCTTTGCAATTTCATGACTTCAGGAATGGAACATACTTGCAACAAAATTGTCAACCCAGAGCACAAGGGAAATAAAACAATGTGAATATACTGCTTATTATGATACTCTTACCTTCTGTTGTTTGGAATAGCTGTGTTTCCTCTCCTCTCAGAAATCGTGTACTCTCCCCTCCCACAAAATAATACCACCCGCAAAATGATATATCTGAGTATACACACAAAAGTTCTGTAGACTTAAGGATGAATTCACACTGTTTTGAAGATTTCTTTATTTTAATTGCTCCTCCTGTTATGGCTTATTGCTACAAATTTATATTTACAACCCTTATCTTCCTATGCTTCCTGAGCATCAGAGAAGTCAACACTGAAATTTCATTTTCTTCAATTATGACAGGTAGAGAGACAATAGTTTTAAAACATACAGTTGCTTCTAAAAAACTTTTTTAAAAGTCAGTGCCTTTACAATAGGAAAAGTGCATAGCAGTACAAGCAGAAAATAAACTATCTCAAAAACTATCTATCTCAAAAACTATCTATCTCAAAAACTTCAAGTTATTTTCTTATCATGCCCAAAGCATTGTGAGCACCTAAAATTGCTTTCTTATCACACCAATATTGTTAGAAAATAAATTAGTGTTTCATGAATTGGAGGATCCATGGTGTTGCTTAATCCTGACCTTAATCCTGACCTGGGAATTAACAATTTTGAGTCATCATCCCGATAGCCTGGAGCATGACAATAGCCTAGAATACTAAATACGACACTGTGAGGAAAGGTGTCCAAAGTAGTTATAAAATGGAGTTCCACTACATGGCACCAGATCCTGAAGAAAATGAGTGCAGTCCAAGGCAGCTGGGCTCTCAGAGAAACAGAGCCAAGTGGATATTGGAAACTAAATTGCTATAATAGATAAATCACATCCAAGGTAGCGCTGAAATTTTACGTAGGCCAAATAAAACATTCATTCAGATGGTGCACAAAATTCAGAGAAGGATAAAGTAGTAAAATCAGAGGGCCAAATTAATCTCTAGATTTATTGCCCTGAAGTCAAATAAGCTAGGCAAAATCTTAGTTTATTTTGTTATTTCAAAGAGAATTGGTACCAGCTGAAGCTGCACAACACACTTGATAAAATCAACAAATTTATGCTCCCCTTTGCTGATCACAGCCATGGAGAAAGACCTCTCTCCAAAGCGGTACATCAGAGATGTGGTGGGTCAACTCTGGCTGAGCAAGTGATGTCCACCAAACCCCTCTATCACACTCCCCCTTTCCTCTCTCTCATTTGCAGAGCAAAAGAGGAAAGGAAAATAAGATGGAGACAAACCCCCTTGTGGGTAAAAACAAAGGCAGTTTAATGGAAAAGCAAAGGCAGGCAATGCTGTGTGTGGAAGCAAAGAGAAAAAAACTCCAAAGATTTAGTCTCTACTTCCCATCAGCAGGCTGATGTCTGGCTCCTTCCTGGGAAGCAGGGCTCCAAAACGCGTAGCGGTTGCTCTGAGGACCAAGGAGTAGCCCCCACAACCCCTTCCTTTGTACCCGCTTTATAGCTGAGCTGACATCAGAAAGTGTGGAATATCCCTCTGGTCAGTTCAGGTCAGCTTCCTGGTTATGTTCCCCCAAAGGTCCTGCCCCGCCATCCCACTTGGGGGTAGGTGGGAAGGAATGTTAGAAGAGCCTTGGTGCTGTGCGAGCACTGCTCAGTGGCAGTCACAACATGGGTGTTATCAACACCCTTCTGACTCCCAGCACAAAAGCTCTGCACCAGGAGGGCTGCAGTGGGGAAAACAGCTTAGCCCGATCCAATACAAGAGAACACCCATTCACAAGTCCTATTTGATGGGAAAACCAGAAAGATTCCTCATTCCATAGTATTCACATTGATTCTGCAGACTCAGGGACTTTTTTTTTTTATTCTTTTCTTCTGTTAAAACAGCAGCTAAGAAGCCATACTTTCTGCCTTTTTAGAGAACACGTTCTTTTTGACAAAGAGAATCCACAATACGTATTTCGCCACGTTCCCATGGATATGACAATAATTGAATTTCTCATCAAATGCATGAGTGTTAGCAACTGATACACTTTAGACTCCAATCCGTGTAGTATAGTGTAGTTATACAAATTTGCTTTAATTTTACTTTAACTTTCTCTTAGAGAAATGTTATGAATACTTGCTATGGAACAAGGTTTCCATTTGTTCAGCCTTCCTTCAATTGCAGAATATACTGTGCTTATGGTAATTGCTTTAAAAACCTCAAGGCTCAGGCTAAGGCAGGCAGTGTAGTGACAAACTGGAAGACAAAGCTGGCTACATATCTTTTACAAGTTTAAAAAGCATTTGGGCAGGTGTCCAAGAAGGAAATAGCTGACAGCAGTTAAAAGTATTACTTCACTTTACATCCTGTTTGCTGAGGTTGCTACTCACAATACTAACATGTCAGCAGAAAGAAATTCATTGCTGCACAAGTGGCTTCAATGCAAAATTTAGGGATTTAAACCTTGGTTCCTTATTAAATATTCCTTAGAACGGATGATTTGATTTTTTTTAGCACTACTCATTGTGCTGGAGACACTGCAGCACACTCAAAGTCTTACAGAGATAAGCCAGTTTGTCCTGAGGTATTAGGAGACAGCAGGGAAACATCAGTGAAATACCTCAAAGGTATTAAGGGGAGTTCCTCTAAGAAGGTGACATGGCCAACAGCCCAGCTGAAGTACCTTTACACCATTGCACACAACTTGGGCAACAAACAGAAGGAGCTGGAAGCCACCATGCTACTAGAAAGCTATGACCTAATTGCCATTACTGAAACTTGGTGAGATGAATCCCATGAACTGGAGTGCAGCTACAGATGGCTACAGGCTGTTCAGATGGGACAAGAGAGGAAGGTGGGGTAGAGGGGTTACCCCTTACATCAAGAAATGGATGGACTGTAAAGAGATGTCTCTGAAGAACAGCCACAAGCAGGTCAAAGGCTTCTGGGTAAGAATTAGAGACTGAGGCAAGAAGGGGTACCCTGCAGTTGATGTCTATTACAGGCTGCCCGATAAAAGTAGCCTATTGATGAAACTTGCTCACTCCAGTTGCAAGAGGCTGTGCACTCACAGGCTCTCATCCAGAAGCATGGTTCATGTGGGTAGGAATAATTCCATGTACCAGCAGAAGGCTAGGGGTTCACCTGCTGGAAAGCAGCACTGTGAAGAAGGGCCTGGGAGTCCTGGTGGACAACAAGTTAACCATGTGCCAGCAATGTGCTGTTGTGACCAGGAAGGCCAAAGGTATCCTAGGGTGCATAAAGAAGAACGTGACCAGCAGGTCAATCAATGTTCTCCTCCCCCTCTACTCCTCCCTAGCGAGGCCACTTCTGGAGCACTGTGTCAAATTCTGAGCACTACAGTTCAAGAGAGACAGGGAGCTACTGAAGAGAGTCCAGAGGAGGGCTACAAAAATGATTATGGGACTGTAACATCTCTCTGATCAGGAAAGGAGAGAAGTCAATCCAGGTGAAGAGAAGACTGAGGGGATCTTGTCAGTGCTTACACAAATCTAAAGGGCAAGTGTCTAGAGGATGAGACCAGTCTATTTTCAGTGGTGCCCAGTGATAGGATGAGGGGCAATGGGCACAAAAGGAAACACAGGAAGTTTCACCTCAACATCAGGAAAAACTTCTTTACTTTGTGGGTGATGGAGCACTGGAACAGGCTGCCCAGAGAGGTTCTGGAGTCACTTTCTCTGGGGACTGTCAACGACCACCTGGATGTGAACCTGTGCAATCCACTCTGGGTGACCCTGCTTTAGCAGGGGGTTCGACTGGATGATCCCCAGAGATCCCTTCCAACCTCTACCATTCTGTGATTCTGTGACTTCAGCCACCATGACATCTACTGGAAAAAGCAGAATAGCAAGCTCTAGGCAATTCAGGAGACTCCTGAAGTGCATGGAGGATAACTTCTTAAACCAGGTAACAGACAGCCCTACCAGAGGACACATGATGCTGGACTCATTGATCATCAAAACAAGTGAGCTAATCAGTGCTGTCAAGATTAGAGGCAGCCCAGGCTGCAGGGATCACACGTCGGTGGAGCCTGCAGGCCTGAGGGATATGGGTCAGGCAAGGACTAAAGTCATGACCCTTGAATTCTAGGAAACTTAGGAAAGCAAAATTAGGAATTTTAGGAGAGCAAACTTGCTGAAGTACTTTTCTGCTTCATTTTTTACTAGCAATCTCTCATTCCACACTTCTTGAGTGAATGGACCACAAGACGGAGACAGGAGGAGTAAAATCCCTCCCACTGTAGGTCTATGAGTCCTGATGAGATGCATCCCAGAGTCCCAAGGGAATTGGCTGATGTAGTTGCCAAGATACTCTCCATGATATTTGAAAAGCTATGGCAGTCAGATGAAGTCCCTGGTGCCTGGAGAAAAGGAAAATATTGCACTCGTTTTTTAAAAGGGTGGAGTTGAGGACCCTGTGAACTACCAATCTGTCAGCCTCACCTCTGTGCCTGGGAAGATTATAGGACAGATCCTCCTAGAAAATATGCAAAGGCATATGGAGGACAGGGGGGTGAGATTCAGCACAGCCAGAATGGCTTCATCAAGCCTGACCAACCTAGTGGCCTTCTCTGATGGAATGACTACATCCAAGGACAAGAGAAGACCTATGGATGCAATCTATCTGGATGTCTGTAACAAGTCTGGAACAAACAGGACTTACCCTCAGCAGACAAGGATAAAGCCAAGAGTGCTCTGGACAGCATTAAGAAGTGTGCTGTCAGTTTGTCAAGGGAAGTCATCCTTTCCTTCTACTCAGGACTCGTAGAAACTGATCTGGAGTCATGCATCATGTTCTGGGCTCACCATTACAGGACAGTAAGAGATACTTTTGAATGCGTGCAGTAAAATCCTACCACTGGGAGTACGTTGGCAACTGGCCTAACACAAATAATTTGGTGAAAAAGAAGGGGGGAAAAAAAGCAGAAACAAGAGTTTAATGAAATTCCATGCTTCTCCACCTTACAAATACCCTTAAAATAGATTGCATTTTTCAAATTAGTTAGTATACAAAATAACATACTGAGTCATTTTTCTGAAGAAACATTGAACTTGTATTCAGTTCAGGAGCAGTTCATAGTCAGCATTTGTAGTCATAACCGGGATTGTGGATATGACAACTACAATGCATGTTACAGCTCCCTATGGGAAATGTTAAATCTTTAATATCTTTTAAGTTCTTACTTTTATTTTAGTGTAAATAAATAACCTAAGCAGATGATGTTTCCTAAGACAGACAGGGAGACCTCTCATTCTTTGTTAGACATGAATTTAACTATGTTCTTTAAGAAGATGGAAGGATACTTCTGTAATACCAGTTAAGTTGTTTCGGTGTCCAGTGAAACAAGGCTTCTGAAATGGAGGCAAGCCTTCTCTTTCTTATTATTTTAATTTTCTCCAGGAAGAGATTGAAAGAACCGAAAAATTAATTTGTGCGGCATAAGGCAATTCAAATATAAGAATTCCAGTCAGGCCTTGAAGACCAGATGGCTTTTAATTTTCCGGCAATGATGTTGATTGGAAGTCAGGACTTTTTTTAATCAACTCCAGGCAACTGATTTTTTTTTTTCTAATCATATAAACAGCTGCACATTGGAAGCATCTCACATCATTAGCAATAACTAGAAACATAAACAGTAATCTTAAGTTGTAGACTATCGACTCTACACCTGGAAGTTTAGGGTTTTATGAAAGTCTTAGATCTTCCCTCTTCATTTGTGCAATAAATTTTCTAAAGATCACAACAAAAATCTTGGCATTTATTTGGTTACTAAAAAGTACATGCACCTGGTTCAGCATAAAAAAAAAAAATAATTTAAAAGCCTCAGTTCCTGATCATAAAACAAGTAGGTGAGAATTTGTCATCTCTTTTTTGTAAACTCTTAATGAGGTATATGTACATAAAATCTTAATTATATTAGTAAGTTAAAGATTTCATTATTCTTTTTTTTTCAGACAGAAGAAAAACTAAAGTCTTGCTCTAAAAATGGTGTTACAATGTCAAATTATGAATTAGTTATGGGACAAAGCAAAACTATTTCAAAAAGTATTGAATTTCGAAATCTAGAAAGAGTTTTTCACATTTGCCATAACAGTCTTCACTCCAGAGATCACTGTGGAGTGAATCAATCCAGATTCACTTATTAATTGAAAGAAAGAAATTGAATAAATAGTATCTAGCTTTCTGTTACCACCAACTTCTTTCCTACAAAGCCTGTCAAAACAGAAAAGTATTCTAGATTGTCAGTTTGGATTACCTGCTCCAACAAACTTTGCAATGGTTTGTGCAATGGTAATTAACAAAATATGGTATAAATATTTGTCGTGCTTGCAAAAATAAATGCTATCATTTAATATACACTCAGTTTTTCCTCATGATATTTTGACCCAGTCCTAAGATTTTTTTGGTCTCATGTTTTATTATTTTCTATATTTGCTACCAGACTACAAAGAACTTCATATTTCTAAACAGCCTTAAAATAAAAATCAAATACACAGAATATAAAGAAGCTAATGTTTTTGCAAGCATGAGCAAACAGTATTTCATCTACCTAGAGCATTTTAGTGCACATTACCTTATGGAAAACATAAAAAATGTGCCAGATGGAGCATTCAGAATGAAAAATCAAAAATAAGTATATATTTTGTTTGTTGAAAATAGAAACATAAGAGGAAAGTACCACTAAACACCACGCTAGAATCTTCTGTTTTTCCCCTGCAGCATCCAAGTGTCTTCACTTTAACAGTGGGGTTACCAACAGTTATGCCAATAAATGACAGTGTTTAAAAAGACAAAAAAGGTCAAAATAAGTATCATGTTACTTGTATAAACAGGTTGTCTCCAGTTCTATGCAAATCCTCTCTTTCACCTCTTCTCTACCCCACAAATTTAAAAATCGTTCACTAGTATCAAAAAACATGACTAGGGTATAAGTGCTTGAAATACGTTTTCAACATTTTGGTGAAAACAGATGAGTAGAGATGAAGCACTTATCAACAGTCCTAGTTGAAAAAAACAAAAACAAAAACAAAAACAAAAACAAAAACAAAAAAAAAAAAAAAAAAAACCAACAACCAAACCAAACTACCAACCACATGAAGAAAGCATAAGACATACAGAGACCATTAAAGCCTAAATAAAATTTAAAAAATCAAACCCATAGGTCCTTTAAAAGCAAATGAGACATAAAAGGAAAACTGAAAATCCAGACTTTAAAAATGCCATTTCAACAGAATCCTCATGAAGTTCAATAGCTGTGGATGCACCTTGGAATTGACTTCAAACACATCTCAGACTGCAGAAGCACAGTCAGCAGTCAGGGGAAGTGACTATTTTTCTCATCTCAGCACTCATGAGGCTGGACCTAAAATGTGCTAGATGCAGCTTTAATCCTGCCTAGTAAAAGAGAGATGAGGACAAACTAGAGGGAGAGAATCTAGCAGAGGAATGGCCACCAGCGTGGTCGGGGACTGGAGAAAATGACTGTCGTTGGTGACAATTTGGATGAGCTGGCTTGGCCTGGAGAAAGCTTAGGCACGGGACAAACTGATTGCATTCTTCCACAACCCAGAGAGTGGCTGTGGAGAAGAAAGAGACAGATTCTTCTCAGACATGCACAGTGACAGGTCAAGGGGCAGCAATTATGAATTACACCAAGGGATAATTTATTTGTTGGGCAAAGGGGAGAAAATTCTTCACTGGAGGAAGGGTGGTCCAGTACTGGCAAGGGCTGTGCATGCAGCTTGGGAGATCTCCAAAGTTCTGAACTTCAGAACTCATGGGGAAATCCAGTCACATTAGAAATACATATTGTTTCTTATTTGAGCTTATTCTGAAAACCTTAAACAAGCTCTTGCATAGATGTTCATATTTGACTTTCTCATCCAAGACGCAAAATGAAAGAATATTTTCAATTGCTATAGACCACTTTTCCCTGTCATTTTATTACAAATTGTTCATTATTATTTATCAATGCATTGTAACAGCTCCTCCTCAAAGTCATGCTTTGGAAGATAGCCCAGCCTGAGGCTTAGACTTTAAAAGTGTTACATATCCTGTGGAATCTGATTTCTTAGTCTTAAAATTATGGTTGTTTTTTCTCTACTGTGGACAGAACGACTTTAAGTCAAGTACTTTAATTATCAGAAAAGTGTTTATCTTCTGCTGGATCTGAGCCCTGTGGGTCACCTCCATCATTATTTAAATGTTACCCTTGAAAGATCCTGTTTTGGAGTTGCTTTGGAATAAAATGTTTCAGTGACATTTTTCCTTAATAGGTCACTAGAACTAGAAAAGAATTACATATGATTAGTCTTGAAAGAACTTCTATGACTAAATAATGAGTTGATAGTTGTAATTTTTTTCATCCCACTGACTATTCAAAGAGTTGGCAACATCAAACTGAACAGCAGTAGAGCTTTTAGCTTAGTTTTTCATCAAGCCATTGACATAGATGTCAGCCACTTGCACCTGATTCTTGGCCAGACTGATGAAAAATCATGGAATCATTAAGGTTGTAAAAGACCTCTGAGATCATGAAGTTCAATAACATTAATAGCACACTATAACAGCTAGCAGTGGTCTTCGTTTATCGCTGTACAAACCAGCATTTATTCAGAAGGGCTGCACTGAAGCCTGTTTGATAATTATCTGTTATAGTCTCAGCATAACAGACAAGCAGTAGGATCATGTCCCGCTACGTAACATTAAAATATTACTAATTTAATAGGTCTTCTGTGACATCTTAACTCCCTTAATTGCTATTTTTCCTTTACTCATTTATTATTTTTCTGACATTGTTAGGTTCCTTTTTCTTGGAAAATTAGAGGCACGACAAGAGGATATTGAAGTTTTGCCCATATTAATGTCTAGAGTCAATTTAATTTTATTTGTGAGTAGATGTTTCGGTTACAGGAAGTAAGAAGTGTCATTACTTATTACTGTAATTATTTGCAATTCACTTCATATTGCCCTCCACAATCAGATCAAAAAAAAAGTTGACTTCAATATTTGTTAGCAATGTTGCACTCTGTATTCATAAGGCAACCAGCTACCCATTAGATTACATCAAATTTCCTTCTTTTTGTCCGCATATATAAGATCTTTTGTGGTGTAATCCTATATAGCCCTGTATTATAATCAGAATATTATTCTAATAATTCTAATAAGGAACAATATCAAAGGCACTGCCTGCACCTTGTGAACTCAGGTCTGTGATAATAACAGAATTATAACACCTTCTACTTGCATGTACAGAACTCTTTCACAGTCATGCTTCATAGCAGTAGTTAAAAACTGCTGTATACTTTGGTAACTTCTTTCCTATGTCAGGTTTTCATTTAACTTCACAAATTTCCTGCTTCAAGCTGTGCTCCACTTAGAGTTCATGACTCTGATCAGATGCTTTTTAGTTTTGTAAATAATGGCATTTTTGAATTATTTGGAATGCAGATTAATTAATGCATTAACCTTAGTGGTACTATGAGCAGGGATACTTGTAGTTTGTATGATTTCCTCAGAGTGGTTAGCTGAAGGAAAATATATTAACCAATCCTCCTTTCAGAACAGTGACGCATGTACACTTGCAAGAATATCAACCTAATTGAACTCTGCCTGTGTAGGAAAGTTTTCTAGCACTTAAACTAATGAAGGTAGGAAAGATTAATTATTAAAGACAATTTTTAAAGGCCAGTCATAAAAATGCAATCTTGAACAGGCCTACTCAGTAATAAAAACTTATCTACCAAAATATTTAAAATAGGTTTGCAAGGCACTAATTGATCCATCGGTTGTTGCCTAAGAGAAAAATATAACATAAATGGTTTTAAAATTATGTATTTCATATGCTTTTAAAACATCTGGGTTTGTACTAGAATACTAAAATAGAAATAGTAATAATAATAATAATAGTAATCTTGTAATAGAATATTAAAATAGAAATTCACAATTTTTTAGGATTTTTCACAGCTTTTTTGTTTTTTTTTTTTCCCTCTTGAATTCTTACATAAAGGGAGCAACAGAAGGACTAGCAATCCACTAACTTATTTGATTTTCAGTACCAGTGATTAAGTAGTTGTGTTTTCACTCCCTACTTATGCTGCATAAGCAGGCAAAAGGACTATTAAAGAGCAAAAATTCTGAACACTTTACGTAGTTTATTTTTCTCTGCTAGATGAGAGAAATCTCCATTTGGATTGCATGATGTTCTACTGCATTAAGGACATTCTACTGGATTTCTGGTTACCATTCTTCATTGCCTGGGTTTCCCAGCTGCACGTTTCTAGTCACTGACTTCCTTCTATTGTCTGAAAGGCTTTCCTATAGAGGTGGAACTGCCAACAATATATTTCTTGCTGATTCTAGTCCTCCCAATCCCTTGTATCATCCCATGTTCCTTTTCTTCCTTCCACTTAGGGTTTCAAAAATTTTCTTATTAATTCATCCACCCATCTTCCACTCTATATATCCCACTAAACATTATTTATATAGCACAGCTGATGATGCAGGCCAAAGTGAACTTTGCAGGCAGAGTGTACATGTCTTGTTTTCCCTGCTCTTAAAAGCAGAGTTCTCTAAGGTAAACTCTGGTACTTGGACTGTGGTGGCACCTTTGTTTTCATTTGATTCACTCCTAGAGAAAACTTCATTCTGGAGTGTGTTAGGACACAAGTCCTTTGCACGACATTTGTCACCATAGGTCCAAGAATATCCAGTGTTATTAGACCTACCTTAACAATCTAAAATCACATAGAATGTGTTACTAAAAGAAATAAATTGCTGAGCAGAACTGTGAAGACATTAGAGGCTACATTTTTTAGTGGTGATAAGGAAGAAAGCAAGTTTATTACCTCCTTACTCTGTTCCAGATATCAAGTGCTATATTTACCTGCTTTCCAGCACTAGACAGAAAAACTTAAGTCTTTCAGGCTTTACCAAGTGTGGAAACAGCATTCTGCACAAGCTTTGCCATTTTGGGTCACCATTAAGTAACTTAAAATAATTCTGAAATATCTTCAAAGTGCTGCTTAGAAATAGCTTGGAAATGAACAGCTGTTGAAATGCAACTTTAATGAATGAAAGCCGCTTCCATTATTTGTTTCTTTTTATAAGACCCCACCTAAAATTACTGCACCAGTTCTGGTGTCCTCACCATATAAGGGACATATATCTGTTGGAACAAGTCCAGAGGAGGGCCACAAAGTTGATCAAGGGCCTGAAGCATGGGCACTGAGATTGTTCAGCCTGAAAAAGAGAAAACTCTGACGGGGAACTTATAACTGCTTTCAAATACCTGCAGGAAGCCTACGGGAAGGCTGGAGAGGGATGTTTCACAAGAGAGATAGGAAAAGGGGAAATGGTTTTAAACTGAAAGAGAGTCGATTTAGACTAGATATCAGGAAGAAGTTCTTCAGTAGGAGGGTGGTGAGACTGTAATATATTGCCCAGAGAGGCTGTGGATGCCCCCACTCTGGAGGTGTTCAAATCCAGGTTGGATGCTGCCTTGAGCAACCTAGTCTAGTTGAGATGTCCCTGCCCGTGGCAGCAAGATTGGATTAGGTGATCTCTAGTGTCCTTTGCAACCTAAGTCATTCTATGATTCTTTTAATTTTCTTTCATATGTCAACATTAGCTGGGTAATTGACTCTCAACTGGTGTTTGACTCTTCACAGGGTAAAAAGCCGGCTAGATGGCTGGGTTCAAGGAGAGATGATGAAAGGAGTTAAACCCAGTTGGTGGATGGTCACAACTGGTGTTTCCCAGGGTTCGGTACTGGGGGTAGTTCTGTTTAGTATCAATGATCTGGACAAAGGGATCAAGGGCACCCTCAATAAGTTTGTAGCTGACACCAAGTTAGGTGGATCTATTGATCTGCTTGAAGGCTGCACAGAGGAATCTGGACAGGATGCATCAATGTGCTGAGGCCAGTGGTATGAGGTTCAACAAGGTCAACTGATGGGTCCTGCACTTGGGTCACAACAACCCCAGGCAATGCTACAGGCTTGGGAAGACTGGCTGGAAAGCTGCCTGGCAGAAAAGGACCTGGGGGTGTTTGTTGACTGCCAGCTAAATATGAGCCATCAGTGTGCCCAAGTGGCCAAGAAGGCCAACAGTATCCTGGCCTGTATCAGAAATAGGATCGTCATCAGGAGTAGGGAAGTGATTGCCCCCTTGTACTTGGCAGTCGTGGGGCCACACCTTGAGTACTGTGTTCAGTTTTGGACCCCTCACTACAAGAAGGACTTTGAGGTGCTGGAACAGGTCTGAAGAAGGACAAGGAAGCTGGTGGAAGGTCTAGGCCACAAATCTTATGAGGAGTGTCAATTACAAATTGTTGTCAGATTTGGGGTTTTCACAGTGTCATCAAAATAAAGTCACATGTCCCATGTCAGATTGGGCACTTTTTACACTAGTTATTATTGTTCACATCTGCAGGAAAGGTGTGGGATAAGACCCCACCTGGTGTTGAGAATTAATTTACTATAAATACACATGGGATAGAAGGGACAACAATGGGACTCATCATGAGGACTTCCAGTGACACATCCCATGCCAACAGCCTCTACTGGTGAGACTCTTTATGAGCATGTGCGACCTTTATTTAACTCAGAAAGAAGCATTCTTATATTCAATAAATAGCCTCACACTCACAGTCCCAGAAGCAACGTTTTACTAAACAACTGAATGTAACACTCATGGCGACACCCAAAGAAGTATCAATTCCAAGAAAGATTTTAAAAGTTGTGCCTACTGTCTTATAAATAATCATGCATGCAAATAATAAACAAATAGACTTATTTAAAAATATAGAGTTTGGTAATAATGATGAGAGCTCAGCACTTAGTGAGAACACTTCCAAGTAATGCTCTTACTTCGTAGTCAGATACCCTTTAGCAGGTCACAGCAGAACAGAGAAATGAGTAAATTGTTTTAATTTCCTAAAAAAAAAAAAAAAGTTGGAAAGCACCTCTGCAAGCAATGTATTATGACATTCTTTACAACAGGGATGGCTTCAAAGTTGGGTCTGGTTGTTCAGGTAGAATTGCAGTACGCTGCTTTTGGAGATCCCCCAGGCTGCATACACAGTCCTTGCCAGTACTGGACCACTCTTCCTCCAGTGAAGAATTTTCTCCCCTTTGCCCAGCAAATAAGTTAACCCCTGGTGTAATTTATAATTGCTTCCCCTTGACTTCTCACTGTGCACGTCTGAGGAGAATCCACCTCTTTCTTCTCTACAACCACTCTGTAGGTTGTAGAAGACTGAAATTAGTTCCCTCATGCCTAAGCCTTCTCCAGCCAAACCAATTCATCTACTTCAGCCTTCCCTTTGACAGTCAATTTTTTCCAGCCCCTGACCACACTGGTAGCCATTCCCCTGCTAGACTCTCTCCAGTTTGTCCTCTCTTTTACTGGGCAGGATTAAAGCTGCATCCAGCACATTTCAGAAATTCAAATGAAATTTGAACATAATTGTCTATGCTTACCCATACATTTATTCTAATGTCATAACAGGGGGTGTTACCACAATATTAAAGCAGCTTTTCTAGACAGAGTAGCTTAACACAAGATGTACCAGCAGCTTCAAACACAGAAGCACTCTGATCTCAATAACAGATGCAGGAACCTTAAATTTAGTGACCCTGACCTATTAAATTGCTTTAATCCTAATTTCAAACTATTATGTTATCTTGGGAAGTAACTTTGAAATGCAGTGTACTGACAATTCAGTGTGGTAGTGTGAATTCAGTAGTACCTATTTCTTTGCACTTGTTTTTTAAGAAGGAAGTGTCCTTGCCCTATCTAGATGAATAGTCAAAGATGCAACAAAAAAAATGAGAGTTAGTTAATGGGCAGATATCAAACATGAAATCTGAAGCAAAAGCCAGCTTCCAAATAGACAATAAAAGAATTTTCTTCAAAAAGAATTTGAAGAGCTCTCTACCAGCTCACTTTCTAACATTATATTCAGGTCAAATTAAAACTACCATTTTTAGAACTAAAACCTCACACATTAATCAAAAGTGAATTTTGGCCCATAAGTCTATAAGTTGTAGAATTTTCATCATAATATCTCTTTGCAAAGGTTTCTTGGCACTTTTGAGTGTCTTTACATTTCCTGATGTATATTCCTGACAGCATCAAGGTAAAAATGTTAGTTTTGGGAAAAGGACCCTAAAACTTGGGAAAAAAATCATAAAAATGACAGTTCTGGTACATGTTTATGTGTGTATCCTTTCCTCAGTTCTTATTTCTAATTCATTCTGCTATGCTAAAATTACTTTACAAAGTCTTTAAGATAGTTTTAGGCTGTTTACAGTCATTCTGCTACATAGCCAGTACATAAGTGAGATTAAACACAAAATAAGTAAATAGTAGTTGATTTTATTACAGCCCTTTTACATGAACCTGGATAGTTTTTTTAGATTTTAAAGAACTCTGGTCTAATAATGCTACTAAGTACTAATGATGATATTGAGGAGAATCAGTGGTGGCTGGAATTACACAACCTGGCTGATCAACCAACTTGATCTCTGTGTGTGTAGTATCATTGAGTAAGTGTCATTACACTGACCCTTGATTACTGGCACAGCTGACATTAGTAGCTACGAAGGATAAGGCCCTGATTTTCACCTCAGAACAAAGAGAACTCTAAAGTTGTAGGAAATTAAATCAGAATAAGACTGTAGAGTACAGGATCTGTTTCATTGATTTTAGAAAAGGATTTGATAAATGAGCAGAATAAATTATTCACATTCACTATCATACATGTACATGCATATCGAGAATGATTCACAGCAGCACATGTGCTATCATTCTACTCATGTTTAAGGTGAAATGTTGGTGATGGATACCACAGATCCTTCTCAGACACTGTTAGAATAAATTAGAATAAATAGGAAAACAGGACTCAGCATTGCATTTTGTGTTGAATTTGAATACAATGCCTGAAGAATCAGTTTGAAAACTGTGTACAGGGCTACTACACTATGATTTATCCCACACTTTTCCTATTTTCATCCTTTTCTCTAAAACTGAGTATAGCCTGAAATAACTGCTGCAGCTAGAGCATTGGTACACCAACGCAACATGGTGCAGTTACCCGATGAATACCAGATGCTCCTGCCAAACAGGAAACTTGTGGTTAGAGCAGCACCAGCCACACTGTCCCTTTTGTTCTTTCTAGCAAAAAAAGAGGAAGAAGGGCACCACAACCTGCTGTAATGTATCTTGACACAGCACTATTTAATGACAACTTGATGGAAATAAAGAAGCATGCTTCACATTTGAGTTAAGAAATTAAAAAAGGAAGTAAAATAATTAATACAGAATGGTATCAATGCTTGCAGTTTCATGTCTGTTTAGAGAAAAAGATCTTTAGAATCACAGAGTGGTTTGGGCTGGA
>NW_008622318.1:12473-31961 GCF_000691845.1 Merops nubicus | reverse complement strand
TCTCCGGAGATCCCTTCCAACCCCACCGTGCTGTGGTCCTCCCACATCCCCAGGCAGGACACAGGGCTGCCTCAGGCACAGCCCCAGCCCACAACTCAGGCTCCTGTTGGTGGTCAGAAACGCTGGGGAAGCTCCAGGTTGTGGTGACAAGGAGTTCAGACAGACAATCAGAAAACAGAATGTGAAGTATTTTTTTTTTATATACAGAATACAGGAAAGTTTCTGTAAAGTCTAAAACGTTACAATTACTATGTACAGTGGAACTAGCTGTTCTGCTGGGGGGGAGGTGGCTTATAAACAAAAGAGACAGACAGGTTACGACAAACGATCTGCTACAATAGACAATTTGAGGAACGTCATACCACATGTAGCACTGTACACAGCTTTAAAACATTGAAAAATGCCATCACTGATGTATTTACACAGAATCCAACACTTTTCCTTATTTGAAATAAAAATAGGATGGACACCAGGAAAAGAACTCATTTCTCACTGCCTGTAATACACAGTAGCTACTTGTAGTGCAACCATAGCAGGGAGGGATGGGAAAAATAACTGTGGGAAGAAGAGCGCTTCTTTACATTAAATAAAACAATGATATTGTATAGATTTGCTGTATGAAAACTGTATTTCTCTTTTAATATAAAACTATTGTCACTGGCACAAAATAGAACAAGTTTCTGATTATTTTACAACTGCATGGGAACTATCTGTCAGGGAGAGTCCTCGAGTCAGACAGCGCTCGTCCCTCGCTCTGACACGTCCTGCTCTCACTGCAGTTTTCCTTTTTAAAATGAAATGTATAGTACAAATATATGTGCAAATGCCCCTAAAACTTGAGCAAAAAAGAAAAATTAAAAAAAGTTAAACGTTCTTCATTTCATGCAAACGGCGTGTGAACAGTCTCTGGGCCGACACTGAAAAATCCCACCTCGGTTTGTACATTTTTGCATTGCAAGAGTCTGAGGGCGTTTTTCCTTACTCCAAAAGTTCTCTTCCTAAAATTCCTAGGGAACTGAGTTGGACCGCAGCACGGGCACCTGGTGGGGTTTCAGAGAAAGCTTCTCCTCCAAGTCCATGTCTTGTACTAAGGCAGTGTCCCCCTTGGGCTGTTTGGTCGCAAATTCAGTAATGCTGAAAACGAACTGCAGGCAGCCCAGCTTGATGTAACTGCCGTGGTGGAGCAGGGCTGTCCCCTCCCAGCCAGCCCCACTGCCCCCTATTAAGCTGGAGCTGCTGGCTTTGCAGTTACAGGGTTTCCGATGCTGCCCTTGTGCCTGTGAATTCATCACAGCAGCTTCTTCATGCGGCTCCTCTTCTTGTTTTCTGCTTTTATGTCGTTCTGGAAAAGAAAAGAAAAAAAGTAAGATATGGGCAGGCTTGTTTTCATCAACAGGGGCTACTGCTGAGGTGCCTCAGGTGTAAGATCTTCTGGCCACAAGGCTGGTAGAAGGGAACTGAGACTCTCCCCACAGCCGCAGAGAGGTCGAGGCATTAAACATCTATTTCAGCAGCCTAAAAAAGCAGAAGCTGATCAGGTAGAAAGCGGGAGCAATCCACACGGGGATGGGATGCCAGTAGCACAGCCCAGATCACCTGCTCACAGCCTGGGAGGGGAGGACACTTGTGGGGAAACCCCTCAGTCTGAACCAGAGCTCATCAGCCAGGGACCTGGAGCTCAGCTGATTCCAGCACCAGAGGCAGGAGCAGGTTAACCGCAGAGCACTCGGCAGGCTGAGGCATTCCCCAGGCCCTGGGTAACCCAGGCTGAGGCCCCTGCAGCAGCTCCCCTTTTGCAAGAGGCCCATCAGCCACTGCAGGACAACCAGCACCACCCAGGAATTGATTGCACCCTTCTCAGGTCCCCCTCGAATAGCTCAACACTCACTTATCACACTCTGCACTTTGGCAACAATACTGCTGGGAGGAGTGGGGGTCATCTTCTCTGAGAAGTCACAGGAATACAGAACGTTGTCCACAGTTGTCCCATGCTCACTGTAGTTCAACAGCTCATAATGTTTCGTATTCTGAAAAAAGGGAAGAGAATTGAGGTGAAGTCAGAAGGCTTCTGCCCATGCACCCTTTGGAGCAGTGGAGCACAACCCTGCTCTCCCCACCACTGTCAATGTCAATAAGAGCAGTTCAATACCCTCTGGCTTCAGAGACCACCAACCCGACCCTCAAGCCCAGCTCATGCTCCAGCAGGAGCTGCTTCCTAGCAGGAAAGGATGGCCCAAGTCATTCTGAAGAGGGTTTGACCTACTAATGGATGTGGACCCACAGGTATTTTGGAAATGGGGACTCCAGGTGATTCTCCCACACCATTTTAAGAGACGCCCTAGTTGCAAACTTGGCCCAAGTCCTGTGCCTAGCAGGAAAGGGATGTGCTTTGGGAGGCAGACAAGATGGCAAGAGGGACGCCAGCGTGCTGCAGCAGCTACAAGATGGAGACAGTCTGGGATTCACAGGCCTTCTGCAGACACTGAGATGCCAGAAGACGTTACAGTGACACACAGCATTACACAAACAGCATCACGCTCAAGTGAGCTTTGCAGAGGATGTTGACAGGGCAGAGATTTCAGGTAACACAGGGATCATTTGAGGGCTGAAGAACTTGTCCTCCATGAACTGCAGAGCTCTAATCAAGTTACAAAAACTCCCTGTGCCCAGGGGAGTAAGTTTTCAAGTAATCCACCAGACTGCAGAGACCGAGGCCAAGCACGAGCTGCCAAGGGCTGGGAGCAGAAACAGCAGCAGCCAGAAGTGAGGAGAGGGAAAGTGAGCCCAGCCACAGCAGAACTGCTGCAGTATGGAAGAGGTTCAGCGCCCAGAGCCCTATTTAGGATTGACCACTGCGAGAAGGTGCTTCAACACAGATTTAAGGCCTGGATCCCATTACCGAGTGTGTTCTGCAGCTTGTAGTGCACTGCAGGAATGGTGGAAGCTGGCTGAGGGTTAATCCTGGATCCTGCTCAGTAGCTGGTTGACAAATGGTGATATAAAAGACTCTATCTTGCTTCAAAGACCGTGTCCGTACTAAGAGACATCTCCAGCGGCGCTTTTATTGGCAGACCCGCAGTCTATTTACTTCAAGAACAAACTAATCTCTGGACTGTAGTTAAGGAGCAACTGTAGACCTCAGTTAATGCTGAGAGCTTGGCTGAAATTTTAGTTACATATATAATTCAAACAGAGCACTGCAGGCAGCAGGGACACTTTGCACCATCATCACACCTGACAGCACGAGACTCGGGGCAGCTCCCTGCTCTGCTCCAGCTGAGGTTCAACGTCGACACGTGCAGTTTTAGCATTTATTAACAATGCAGCTGGATCACAAAGTATCGAACCGTTTCTCAGACTTTCTCCTTCCCCAGACGCTGGCAGTGACAGTGCTTACTTGTGGTCAGTCTTTGTCCCCGAGCAGTTAGCTCAGAGAAGTCACGCTGGCAGAGCTCTGTGCTTCAGAAAAGGGCCTGACAGAAAACGCTGACGCAGCCTCCACTGGAGTGAAACCATTCACAGCCCCAGCTCTTACTTTGTAATCCACAAAGGAGCACCACACAAAGACAACCTGCTGCCTGCATCTCCAGCTCCCACTGCCATGCATGCCAAATAATAAAAGTAATTAAAAAACTCCAATGCTCAGGCACTCACCTCATCATAGAATATGCAGGCGTGTTTGCCAGACACATAGTTACAGTGACCATAGCTTGTAAGGCACACATCCATATCGGCTCCTGTCAACGGGGAGGACAGAACACTCTCAGTTCATTTTGGAAAAAAAAACATCAAGGCAGCAGAGAACAACAGATAGAATTAAACTTCAATTAGCAAAACAACAGGGGAGCAACTGCCTTTGTCCCTGCTCCCAGGACTGCATGAATAATGCTGCGATAAGCCACTGAACAAAGTTTCAGTGGGGGAAGGGAAGGCCACCAGCTCCATGAAGGTTGAAGAGCATTTCACAGTTACTGGATCTATCCAGAGCACCAGAAGAATCTAAGCAGAGAGAAATGAAACCTGCAAGCAAACGATACCTCTTCTCTCCATCAGTCAGGCATTAAATCTCCAGGACAGCCATTCTGCTAATTTTGATTTAACGGGCACAAACTGGAACCTAGGAGGTTCCACCTGAATGGAGGAAAAGCTTCTTTCCTGTGAGGGTGCCAGAGGGTGCAGCAGGCTGCCCAGAGAGGCTGTGGAATGTCCTTCTCTGGAGAGATTCCAAACCTGCCTCGACATGATCCTGGGCACCCTGCTGTGGGTGACCCTGCTGGAGCAGGAAAGCTGGACAAGATGATCTGCAGAGATCCCTTCCAACCCCCACCATGCTGGGATTGTGTGATACCAGCCAGGTTACAAACGTGCAACCCCAGAAAGACTCAAGTGGACTCAAGTGGGAATTTCCACATTTCCTAGTAGCAAAGAATCCCAGGACAAGCAGCCACAAAGGGTCTGTTTTCTTTAACACCCTCTTGGCAAACACTTAGGGAGGGTCAGGGAGAACTACCCCGAAAGGTCAGGGCAGGAAAAAGCCACTCACCTGTTCCAATGTAGAGGGTTCGATAGCACATATTGACTGCACCCCCTAAGCCCATCAGAGGATAGAACACTGCCCGGGCTTGCACTTCCTTTCTTTGAGCTGCAAGATAAAAAGAAAACTTCAACAATGTTATCAGCTACAAAGCGTCCTTGACCCCAGTATTCCCAGTGCTAGAATCTCCAGAAAGCACAGATCCTAAGGAGGATGCAGTCAGCTCTGGCCTAAACTCCGATTCCCACCCCACTAGGAATGTTTGTGCATTGAACATCTTTTTGCCAGCCATCAGGGAAAATTGCTCTCTCCAGTAACCCACACAAGCTGTGCGACTGGGGGAACATTAACACTGAGCGTGCACAATGGAGCCACACAGAGGAAAACAGAAGCCTCCTGCCACTAGCTTCTTCTTAACCTCTTCCACTTTGGGTAATCAAAGAGCCGGCTCTTCCTGACAAAGTGCCACTTAAAAAAAATTGGTGCTGGTGAACGTCACCAACTTAACAACTGCCATTTCAGTTCTAGTGAAGCTGAGGGAAAAAACACAGGGATTGAACAGGACTTGTCCAGGGACTAACCCAGCTCCCAGGACACGATGACTGATGGGTGGACTCCTTTCCCCTATGGCACGCTGGACAAGGGCTGCTCCAGAACTGAGCCTCCAGAGCAGCTCCCTGGCAGTCAAGTCCAAACCACACATTAACTGGACAGAAAATCATCTCCTTTGGAACAGATAAACTCTGGACCACACAGGCCCAGCCAGGACGTCAGCAGCTGTCTTTTGGAGATAAACCCCTTATATACACAGAGTTTAGGCCTCTCCTGATAGTGCATCTCCACAACCACCTTGCTTTACACCAAGAGCATGAAATCAAAGAACAGAACATGAGGATTGTGAGAGATTGTTTGCAGAGGCACCTACGTCAAGAACATTGGCCACACTGAGTGGCATTGCTGGGCATGGAGCACTCAATGTCACTGAAAGGTGCAGGCTCCCACCTCTGCACAGCTGCCCTGCACAAGTCCTTTCATCTCTCTGGCTCTGCTGGCTCAAGGGGGCTCACTAAAGGATTTGGATCTACCATGTCATCGGCAATGCTAAACAGTCAGCTGGATGCACCATGCCTTCCCAAAAAGGGCAATGGGTTAAGACAGCATCAATCTGTCTTTTGAAAGGCAGACTGCTAAAGAATTTCCAGAACTCGTCTGTTAGAGCAGCACAGGGAAGCAGCTCATATCACAGCCTGGTGCTGTGTCCTACAGCAGGGTTCAAAAGAAGATTGACAAAGCATTCAGAGAATGCTGCGATGCTGCAGCAGCAATCCAGCAGGCAAGCTCAGTCTCAGAAGGTAGGGATTGCTAGCAGCCTTCCAAAGATCTTATCTGAGATATTTATCTCCAGGCCTAGTAGAGGGGAGAACAGTCAACTGCTCCCACAACAAGGCTGTCCAGTTAGTGCTTGAAAGCACATTAAATGGTCTGGCTGCATGCAGAGGAACATGAAGCCATGTTCCCCATCCACCTTTAGGTGTTAGATACCAGTGACCATAAACAAAGCCAGTGCTGAGCTCAGGAATCTGGAGACTTCCAATAGAAGCCCAAGTTGTCTTCCATTATTTGCATTTAGTGTTTCAGCTTGACAGAGATGACATTCCAAATGGGCAGTGACAACACCACATGTATATTCTGTGCCCCAGTTCCTTCTGTTCCTGTGCTTGTCTCACAAGCAACTTCTCCAAAAAAAGAGAGCAGGCATTCACGTATTTCTCTTGGCCATGTCAAAGGCAGAGGTGTAGGGGAAACAAAAGCAGCTGAACCTTCCCATCTTTTGCTAATTCACAGATGAATAAAACAACTTCACTGAAGGTTTTCAGCAGAAAACCGTAAGTTACTAATGGTGATTTCATTGACATAACTTGCAAATAATTAAAATAGAGGGATGTGAAAGAGTTTCTGCTGATAGATATCAAGAGCTGGGGGGATGAGAGGAAAGAAATGTGAAAGGCAGCATCAGACAGATACCAGAAGAAGAGGGAGAACTCCTTCAATGAACAGGCAAGGGAATGCCAAAAAAGCTACAGCTCAACATAAACCAACTATTCTAGGGCTGCTCTTACCTTCAATGTGGTTTCCCACAGGAGACTGCTGATGGGAACTGACACTGCTTGCTAGAGACTGAGCTTTGGAAGGAAAGAGCTGATGTATTCTCTGCAAAGCCAGAAACTTGATCAGCTGCTCATCCAGCATATTTATCTCAATCTCTGTTAATAAACAAAACGCAATTAGTAAGTTATTCATGGAAAGGGTGCAATGTGAGCTGCAGTGGATTTAACTGTCCCACTTGCAAGCACAAGTTTAGGGGAACAAGGAGTGACAGCAGTTGAAAATCTGCTGGTTTGGCTCAGAATCAACAGGTCTGCAGAGGTGGACATTGTGCCCCTTTGGGCAGCAGGTTGGGTCCTTCTTGTGAAGCTCCATTATCTAGTTAGTTTAACCCTATGCTACAGAGGAAAGTTGTAACCACCTTTGTAGCTGCTACAGGCTCTTTCTGGAGTCACAAGCTTTCATAGCAGGGTCACTCAAACCAAACAGGGCAATTCAGACAATATTGTTAACGAGCTTTAAAGTAGATCTGTTGCTGATAGCTTTGAAGTATATTTGTAAAGCCCTACAGAGGGTCTGCTTTCTTTAACCTCTTCTTCCAAGAGCCTTCCCCACCTCAGTGACAGTTAAAACAGCACGCAGAAGAAGCAGAGCTCCAATGGCCTTTCCCAATAGCAGAGGTGGTCTGGGCAGGCTAAGCAGTTGGGGTTCACCCCAGAAAAGAGGGTCACATTGGCAATGCCAGAAAGGCTGTTCTTCAGATGTAGAAGTCTCTGGCAACAGCCTCACTATGCTATTGATGATTGCTGTTCAGCAATCTCCTCCTCCTGAAGTCACTCCACTGAAGTTTGGCATTTCTTGCCAAATGCAACAAGAGGAAAATAAAAAAAAAAAAAAAGGGCCAGTCTAGGAGAAGATTGATGGAATCAGAAATAAATCAGAAAATTAACTGACCCATTAGAGCATCACCACTCGGGTGACTGCTCGCCTACAAAATCTATTGTTGCTGGACTTTATGCCCATTGGGAGCAGCTCTGGATTGCAGCTAGCACCACAACACGGCAGGGCTGCAGGTTTCTGCATGTGAATCCCACTTGGAAAGCAGCCCAAGCAATAGCTTTGTGATCGTTCCCCAGAAGAGCTTCAGGCAGAAACACCTCATTGGCCTCGCTGCCTTGGCAACACCACAAGTCGGGAAGCATGTGACATGTTTCAGGTAATGTACACCCAGCCCCACCCTCACCTGACTGCAACCCTTCTTTATCTCTGGAACTTTTCCTTAAGCAGAGACCTAATGCTGCAGGGAAGCAAACACAAGGCTAATAGAGATGGATAATAAATACTCACCGCCATCCATAAATGCTTTCAGGGAACTGGTGAGGTCCAGCATAGCTGCAGAGTTTGAAGTGAGTGATGAGGGTAGAGTTAAAGCGCTTCCTATGGATAAGGTGCTGGGACTGACCTTACCATCTAGAGAGAAAGATGGTGCAGAGGAGATATGTCACTGTGATGTTTGCGAGACATGCACCCAGCCCTCACGCTGCACTTAATTCCCAAGCTGCTCAGAATGACTAATTTTGCTCATAGTCATGCTTTGAAAAAGGCCTGAATTAGAGGCCGCTGGCTTTCCTCCTCTCACAGAAGGACTAGTGTGTGCCACCGACACCGAGCCCACTGCCAGCACTGCCTCTCACACCTCCAGCTGGCAGAGGAATTCTGGATCTATACATTTAAGCTCCTACTCCCTGTTTGAAGCACAGCAATGACAGACTAAGTGATGTCCTGCAGAGGCTGGAAAGGTGAGCACCAGGTCCCCAGGAGCCTGAAGAGTTCACCAAACCTAAAGACATTTGCCAAATAGCTTGTCTAGGCCTGAACGTGCATAAGTAGTACAACTGCCACTTTTTCATTTCTGCACAATTATGAGGGGTGTACTTCACTATCTAGTAAGAATGGGACAGTCATAAGCAGATTTTATTATTCACAAAATAAAATCCTACTGCTTTGGCAAGGACCACGCAGTTGAAAGAGACCTTGAGAAACGTCAGGAAACAAAATCCCTTTAGTGCATTGTTGAGAGCAGATCTTCTTGAGTTGGTTTGCATAGAACTACTATATGCCTGAGATTTATGGCAAAAAAAAGGTCACAGATGACTTGTATTTTTGTACTCAGCATCAACATTCCCACATTGTATTTTAAGATTTTATATATATATATATGCATTATGTTAGATTGAAAATCTAACTATTCACACCTTTCCCAAGAGATGCTGCATCCAAACGATGTTTTAATGTACATCTCGTAGAACACGAGCTTTGTACCAAAAGCAATTATTTAACATCTTAAGTAACTGCAAAATTATGTAGGGTTTGCAGTGCTCTTCAAACCACAAGGAAGAAGTTTGCTGTAGTATGGTCTCATTTCATGTACCAAACCGCTCCCAGCCTCGTGTTTCTAAGCAGGGCACGCTCAAACTAGCAGCCTCCGAGTAACAGAGTTTGTTCAGCAGTGAGCAAGGAGGCCAAGTGCTCCATGGACTGCCTCCAAACACAAAGTAAAGCTCAGAAGTTACTCATTAAGGAATTTTTAAAAAAAGAATAATAAAAAGATGTTGCCTCTGCTGCTCGCAGTCACCAGATTGAACCACTCCACGCAAGCCTGGCCCTGAGCAGCCAGGAGCTGAGAGAAGTGACAGGCAGCTCTGTCGCAGGCCTCCCAGCGACTGCGTCAAACCAGCCTCACAAAGGGCCCGAGTGTTGAGCTGGCGTGGGGAAAGGGAAGAGAAGGAGAATGCTTCACATGAAAGCTTGCTCCAGCAAAACTTGAGTTATGGCCAGGAACTCTTGACTTTCAGCTATCTGTATCTTTTAACGTGATGTTTTTATACTGAAGAATGGGCCCGTGCAATTTAACAGGAAGGTGTCTGGGTACAGCTCAGGACAGAGGGGGGTCTGTTCAGTCCATAACCACTCTGTACTAGGAGACCAGCCAGTACTGAACAGACTACGGCTTCCCAAGGCCCATTTCTCCAGCATCAAGGCTGTGCAGCTGAAAACCTCCAATTCAAAATTATCACAGGTTTCCAGAATTGAACTGACCAACTATTCTGCTTCTCAGGTATATATAGCCAGCCAAAACACATCCCATGGTTCCCATGAAGAGACCCAAGACAGAGGAGACTTGAGAAACTTCTCCCAGCTCTCCACAGAAAACGCAGTTCCCAGTTAAACGAGGGTATACTGCTAGGGGTCCAGAATAAGAGCTATCCTGACCACTTTCCCAGCCCCGGGGCCCAAGATCAGCCGTTTGGCACATACCTGAAGGTGGTGCTGGTGAACAGAATCTGTTGGTGGACCCGACAGCAGAGATCCCATCTCCCGTGGCCTGCGGCGGGGTGAGAGCTCTCGTGGCAGTCAGAGGGGAGCCCGCAGGCCGCAGGTCTGCGCTCAGCGGCGGTCCTATCTGCGTCTGCACATTCTTTCTTTGCAAAGTGCTGGTGGTCTCCAGGCTGGCACAGGAGCTCGACATGGACGTAGGCATGCTCGTGACCGGCGCGGGACCCCTTTGTGCACAGGAGACGGGTCCCGCTACGTTCTCCGATTTGACGACGGTTCCAATGGTGTGATTCAGAAGTCCACAAGTCGCGGGGGGCGTGAGGGGCCGAGGCCACGTTTGCCGATGAGACAAAACAGGTATTGTGTTACCAGATCCCATCAGCCTCTGGGAGTCAGTCAACTGTGCTGAAGGTTCCGATGACACGCCGTAGAAATGAGGACCGTTAACTTTAATGTCAGAGGCTGTCGGCCCATTCGAAGTCCCGCAAGAAGACGCCTTCTTGGATTTATCTATACAAGAGCTGCAGTTGACATCTTCCTGTGACAAAGTCTGCTGGGATTGTGAGGAGCTCAAGGAATTCTGGGTGGTAATCCCTGAGGTGCAGGATGACATGGAATAGAGGGAAGGTGTGGGTGCCTTGTCAGCTGCCTGGTAAGGGTTGGCGAGTGAGCCGTCTGCCACAATAACAGGCTTAATATCAGCCTTCTCTGTTTGTTCAGAGTCCCAAAGCGAAGTCATCTGCTTAGCAGATAA
The DNA here is from genome assembly GCF_000691845.1 of Merops nubicus. Taxonomy (NCBI): domain Eukaryota; kingdom Metazoa; phylum Chordata; class Aves; order Coraciiformes; family Meropidae; genus Merops; species Merops nubicus. The sequence goes on along the minus strand of NW_008622318.1, from coordinate 21,231 downwards.
ATGTTTCAATATGCTGCACTGGAGCGCAACAACACTACAGAGCCACTGGGAGGAAGAGAAAAGTGCAGGTTAGCTCCACGGGCGGACAGAGATCCAAACCCCAACAGGTACTCCACTGTTCACCCAGCTCACAGAAATGCAGCTGCCTCACTGTGCTGCTGACCGCTCAGATGCAGCCTGGAACTACAGCACCTGCTCTGAGGCTCCTCTAGAATCAGGAGAAAATTTTGACCTGAGGTATAAAAAGTGTAACCAAAATTATATATTGTTTATCTCCATGTAGAGACAGTACAGAGAAGCTGAGGTGGAAGCTGGAAGAAGGCAGCAGATGCACTTCCTCATCCCCAAACTCTTCCTTCTCTTCATTTAAGTGTTACAACTCTTCAGGTAGTTACAAATACATCTTTCACTAATACAGGCTTCCAGCCAAGCACAACCCTCCAGCTTACATGCTGGAAAATGTTGATCTACCTCAATGCTACAGGGAGTGACCTGCCAAAGCCAGGGTGGGGAGCACCTTTTCTTCTACACCATGTGGAGGTAAACCAAAAGATTTATTTGAAGATTTAAGCTCCATGGTGAACGTGCACCTGCCATATAGAAGCTACGTGAGCTAAACAGAAGGACTCGACTTGCACCACTGATTACCAAACAACATGCCTTCACGTTGTGGAATCTGGCAAGAAGTTTCATACAAGATTTAAATGCTCATTTGACCTTGATTTAAAAGTCCAAGCCTATCAGCAATAAAAAGCAGCACAGAAATGTGGTGTTAACATACAAATAAATATGTAAGGTTGCTCTCTGACACATCAAAGTGGAAAGTATTTCCCCTCAGCCTGGAAATAAAAATGACATGTAGACAGAAAGCCCTTGACTCCACTCTTAAGGCCAGAAGACTATTTCGCCACTTCCTTGAAGTGTCAAAACAAGGAGTTTTACATTTCACCTGAAAAGCCAAAATGAAGTTTTAACGGGCAAGGGTGTCAGAGACAAGACAAGCCATCACCTTCGGACAGGATTTGGAGACTGGTTTCCTAGACAACCGCTCTGATCAGGACTGAAATGGAATGGGATCTTTGTACCAAAGCAACCAGAAACACATTTGACTTCATTTACCTCCTGTTGTTCTGTCTGGCTGGCTAAGTGCTCAGTGTTCAAAAGGTGCTTCTGCAAGGGTTCCTCAGGGATCCCGTTACAGATCAGCTCGCCATCTCTAATTGCTGCAGGCGCGAGTAACGGGGGTGGAAGTCGGTATTGGGACTTTATAGCATCAGGAACCTACATTGTAGAGGAAGAAGAACACACGTGAGAACACTTTAAAGTGCCTAACCAGCACTACGCTTCAGGTTTGCTGCTTTCTGACTCAAAGGAGCCCTGCAGACAATACACTGGACGTTTCAAGGACTGAGTACTTTAAAATTAATTAAGCTGAAATTAATAGCTTTTATTCATTAGGTCAGGCATGACCTCAGCACAATGTGGTGGCTACAGTGTAAAAGAAGTCATGCAAAAAAGACCAAGTAAGAAGGGAAGCCTGTATGGTGTTCTCCAGGCATCCTGGCAGCATGAGCTATTTGGGGTTTAACACAGAACATGCAGCAGCCTCAATCTGACTGTAGTCACCTTCAAGTTTTGTGTTGCACTTTTTATGCTTCTGCTAGATTTAAAGGCTTACTTGTAATAGCTGAGCCTTATGGTTGGCATAATAAGAGCTTCTTAAATCCTACACGCAGTGAAAAGTAAATGCTAACTTCCAGACTTCTCACCAACACATTCCTTCAGACCCCACCCTCTTCCTCCTGCCCCAAGAGGCTATCTCTGTCGGGCGTGCTGGTTTCCCTTCCAAGCTGGAATATACAAAGGAAGCTTCACCGACACCTACTTGTTTACACATACCTTCAAACCTTTTCTCTTTACTGATTGAAGAACTCTGCGATTCGGAGGATGTTTCTTATGGATTCGGTTTAAGAAATCCACTTTGACCACATGCTGAGATATGGTGTCTTGGAACCGGTCAAATACTCGGCACCGATTACTCAGGGTCAAGTTCTTCTGGTTCAGCTGGGTGATCAGATAATGCCACAGGAGTTAGGGATCTGTGGGTCACTCTAATGTACCCTAAGACTTTCATAACGCCTTGTAGCACTGGCAGTACAGCATCAGCTCAGCTTTAGACTATTTGTTTCCTGCAGCACTAACCACTTCTGTTAAAGGGCACATTGCTGGAGATGAATACAAAAGCACTTAGAGGCCTCCTAAGCAGCACCAATGCTCTCAGAAGCAGGTTGTCTGGGCACAGGCCCTTTGTTTCAGCTCCCTGTTTCCCGAGTATTTAGTCTCAAGTACACTGCTTTTCCACAAATGAAAACTCCCTCTTGGAATGAAAGTTTTTTGGGTTAAGCATGCAAAGAATTACTTCCCCTATTTGTTGCACCGTGCTGCTTTGTATCACAGTTCTGGAAGCTCATCTAGATCTTAAGGAGTCCAGTCTGAAAACTAGACAAGCTGTCAGTGAGCCACAATCTGAGCTGTCAGCTTCAGTTACAGGAACGAGTTTCCCCATCTTTATATTTTATTGCAGATAGCAGCATCATATTCCTTTGGAGAGCGTGTTGCTTGCAGCAGGAGCTTTACAAGCGTTACAGGGAGCAGTAAGAGCTCAGAAGCTGTTTTACATTTGTTGTACTTTGTCCTCTAATGGACCTGCCAGGTTCCACTCCAGCATCCGGTTACCATACTGCAATCATAGTCCTGCTTACCACCACATGTTCTATGTGATTTGGGCACATCCATCTACCCAGAGGCATGGCAGTAAGCGGTGGCTCCAGACAATCCATGTGGAAAAGGAGTGGGCAATAATCACACTGAATGAGAGGTGCCACTCTGCAACTCCTGCAAAGAGAGGGACACATCTTATATCACATACAGAATGTAAACGGAACACGCAGGCAAACGTGGCTAGCCACTTTAGGTCCTCTTTCCTCACCAATACCCCTATGCTGAGTTACTTGCATCTAACATCAGGCTTCAGATTTGTGACAATCTATATGGACCTTCTGCAAGACCCACTCAAATCAGAAGGATTTGCCCATGCACAGCAGGGTTTCTCAGGGCAGAAGAGGTCCTTTGGCAGGAAGAGATGTCATCGCTGGAAAGCTGTAAGCACCTGTCAGATTCACATAAGCAACTTTTCAAGTTGACCTTGTGTGTTAAGTTCTGAGTGGCTTTGTTTAGAGCAAAATTCAGAGATCAAAAGGAGACCTCAGATTTAGGTTATCAACATTTTCCTCAGATGAATCACGTGCGAAGTTGGGAAATCTACTTCTATAAGATGTTGTCAGAACAAGTCTCACACTCCAGAAAGCTACTACATCTGGTTTCCCAGGTTTATAGAGTCCTCGTTCTATGACAGTCATCAGCTGTTCTCCACAAAGGTCCACCTGATTCTCCAGCCCACTTCCAGAAACCCACTCTGACTCAGATCCTGAAATAAAGCTTTTTGTTTTCACTGACATTTTGAATTGGGATTTATCTGTGAGGTTTTTTACGCAGTTATAAAAACCAGCAGTATTTTGTACTGGTTTTCAGATTTACTATTTGCCTTGGGCTTACATCTCTCAGATTTCTATTTCCTAAAGGTCACTTCCTCACATACTTCCTTCACAAACCATAAACAAAGATCTCTGTTTTCTAAACCACCATCACTTTAGAATTTTTCTAAGTAGAAAAATACTGAAGACAAGATGGCTCAGTGTCTTCAGGCTACATTGTAAAACTCTTTACAGCCACCCAGGGCTGCAGAAGCCACACCTACACTTGCCATGGTTAAACATCTGTTATTTAGCAAAGATGATTATACCCCCATTTGTTTAGAGGATTGTAAGCAAGTAATGAAGATGAATGGGAAAGGGAACAGGTCATTGCAGGAACTTTGCCCCTGTGAAGGGTGCAGCTACACCAAGCAGCTTCCCTGGAAGAGACAAGTACCTGTTGCACGTGAAGCAGACTTTCACTGGCAAGGGAACCAAACCATTGTGGTCTAACTCGTGTTGTGCTTTCTTGACATTCTTTCCTGTGGTTTCTTCCTTTCTCCTCCTCTTACTAGTACCTGAAAGTAAATTTTGAAAGACTTTGGGTTACCCACATAGCAGAGATTTGCTTTCTGGTAGATACACACAATCATCTTGGGCAGAAGCAAACCGAAAAGGCAAAGAGATGCTAAAGGAACTCTTATCAACCAGTAAATCTAGCCTTAAGTGACAGAGACTGTATTTAAAGACAGGCTTATTTTATACTTAATCATTTCAGCGACATCCTGTACATGAAGTCATTCCTTTGTTACTAAATTATCATATCACAAGTCAACCCTAACCCTAACCAGTATTTTGACAACTGGAATTTTTTTCTTCAGACTAGTGAACTAGACTAAAGGTGACAATAGCAAATGTCTATCCCAAGTGCTGATGGGAGTGTAGTGTGTGGTAGCAGTGTCCCCACAGCTTGCAACTGAAAGAGGCCACCTGGAGAGGACCAGGGGTATGCCTGCACCCTCTGCTTTCACCAGTGAGCATCACTGGAGCCACAGGTACCCAGGAGTCAAGAGGGGAAAGAGGCAAGAACGGGTCAGAATGCAACTGCGGACATCTTCACCAACACCAGACAAGGAAGGCACTGCTCACCTGGAAGTGCTGTGGTGCAGGTCAGTTCATTCGGCAACTGGAACTGGGTTGGGTTCCTTTCCATGGCAGCAGCAATAAGAAGCTCAAAGGGTCGCTTCAGCTGGGGCTGCCCACAGTCCATTTCTGCAATGGCAGAGTCATCATCCACGTCAATTATGTCCTCATCGACATCATTCTGCTCTGAGTTGGGGGTCTCGGTGCTGGCATTGGATGTGGGCGTGCCAGGCCGGCTTGCTCTCCTTTCCAAGATCCTGGCATGCGCATTAGCCCTGATGCTGCTGCTAGACCTGTCCAACAGGTCTGCGTCACTGGTGGGGGAGGTGGTCCTTTTCCCAGATTTGTCCACCAATCCATTTACCTGCCCCAGCTCTTTCTTCTGTTCTCGCTTCTGCACGACATGAATAGGCAGGCTTATCACGGAGGCCACAACAAAGCACATCAACCTTGACAAATATGCAATCGAAGACAAACGGCACCTGGAAAGGCCTGAGCCACTTACAACTTCCCCTGTGAAGTTATTAAAGCCTTCACCCAGCAAAAGCAATTTAATTCCAGCTTAACGTACAGGTGACAAAACTGCTGAAGGGAACAAAGCATGGGGAAAAAAAATTAGCAGAGAGAGGTCTCTCTCCTTCCAGTCATATTTGAGTCCAGATCAGGACAAGATTTCCCAGCATCTAGTCCTAAATACTTGACAAATGAGACAACTCTGTTTGGTTTGCTAGCCAACACTGAGACACTCCACAGTTGATGCAATGTTGATCTGTTAACCCTGGCAGTGCACCCAAACCCATTACAGAACGAGAGTGTCAGCCTGAGAACACAAGCACAATATACAAACACCACTCTGCTAGCTCTTGACGGCAGGAATTTTGAACAAGGTGGGCAGGGAGAACTGCAGCAGAGGAAATTAACACACTGCAATCATCACAAGATCCATTTTGCAGCAGGAAGGGACGCTGTGTGGCCTAGTATGGGCAATGTGCACTGCACCAGAGTCTGACAGCATCACCAGTGTGGATGAACCAACCCACCCAATCTCTAAAATGGTCTGTAAAAGAAGCAAAGTGTCATCAGGCAATTTATAATACAGAGAAGTTGAGGCTTTTTTTTTTTCCCAATTTGCAACCTTCATTTTTACTGTTGATGGCTAAATGGTACCCTGAAAACATAACAGGGCAATCACTTCAGGAACAAAAGTCTGAGTACATAGTTTTCTCCCAATCTGTTTTGGGTGTCACCTCAAGGGTACAGTTGCTAGATAGTTTGGTGCAGTTTCTAAACCTTCAGCTATGCAGTCTTACGTAGTCACAGCAATAAGATGTTTACATTGTGCAAGACAGCTTCCTGGAGAAAGACCATCAAGGACAAAAAATAAAAAAGCCACAATCTTGCCCAATCGCCTCCTCCCCATCCTGTTCAACAGCCCAGGAAATCATAACTGACTGTGATTTCACCCTCTGCTGATGTGAAGCTGTTGTGAAGTCACACATCTAAGAAACACACGTTAACCAGAATCACAGCCCCGGTGCCAAAGCTGCGTTAACACAATTCCTGTTTTGCCTGTAGACAGCTCACCTCCTCCAGCATGGGAGCTGTTCCCATTCTCCCTCCTCTCCCAAGTGGAGGGAAACAAAAACAGTTTAAAAGGCACAGTTGACAAGAATGTATCAGGCACTTCCGTTTTGGTTCCTAGTAGGGAGGTTAAAAATACCAGGAGGGTCTCATTGAGACCCTTTAGTTTTCTTCAAGTCCATTCCTGAGAAAGCCCTTCGCAGCTGTGAGCACAAAGAGCAACTCTGGTGGTGTATTTAAGGGGAGAGGAAGGTATGAAACATGGGGTTCAGGTGTCAGACCGACAGACAGAAGGGCAGGGATGATGTCTGTCAGGGGAGGCCTCACCTTGCGGCGTACAGTGCAGCGGTGACACATCCACTCCCCCGGAGGCAGCATTTCCTCGCTGAGCGGAGGGTTGCTGCAAGAGAAACACAAAGCAATGCTTGAGTGCTGCTCCTGAACACACAGCCCGAGTCAGGGTAGCTCTGCAGGTTCTGCTCCCAGCGCTTCCTCCTTTTCTCTGTGGTGATGCTCCCCGGATTTGCTCCCCCATACATCCACTTAGCAGGACAACTCTGAGAAGACAGGTCTTCCACAAAGCCCACTGCATCTCCATGATGTGGTGTCCTCCACTGTTTCAGAAGATAGTCTTAGAATTGAATAGCAAAGATGAAAGATTCCCTCGTATGTGACACACATACCTCCCCCCTAACACCAACACCTCCTTAAACAACTCGATTCCTCCATGTGAGACTACGCAGATTCCCGTGCAGCAAGCACAGTCATACATCTAGGCATTTACAGTATGAGTCCAACCAAACAAGCTGCCATGAAGTCTACCCACGGCTCCTCATGTACTCCATCCCCGGGCAAAAACGCTTAATGGTGGAAACCACTTTCTATCTTAAGACAACCCAAATACTCTTAAAAGTGTCACCATAACCAGCTTGCCTTGGCTATGAAGCTTGAGATACATCCTACTCACATGGATCTGCACTTACTATAAAAGCTGTATCACATTGAAATGACATTCCCATTTTGATGCTAGAAATAAACCAAAGCAAATTAGATGGAGTAAGGAGGAGTATTTTGAGAATCATTTTTCCTCTGTTAAAAGCAGAGCAGCATATGTTAGATGATACACTTTCCTTACAGATCCTACTACTAGCTCAAGTACTTTCCAACACCTTTTTATCATTAAGGTTTGTTATTTCAGCAAACTGCTGACTGTTGCAGGAAAAGTGTGCACGCTGTCAGAAAAACAGCCAGTTACCATCCAGTGTGGCTTTAAGATCGACTTTTAAAAGTTCTACCTACTGATGCTAAGGACAGCTGCATAGCAAGCCTGCTCCCTTGTGCTGAACACTAAAAAGACACATGCACTATTGCAGGGTTTCGAAGCTCCATTTCCCACTGACTGGGAAATGGGTTACAAGGGATCCAGCTGGGATCTACCAGGTTACAAGATGATCAAGCAGCAGTGTGGCCACACTAGCAAGGAGCTTTCAAGACCAGCCTAAGAAGCCACGTGAGCCTAGGCAGCCAGAGATTCACTTCAGGAGTCTTGATGACTGTTTATTGCACCTACAGGTAAATATCAAACCAAATCCCAGTTAAGCTTTAAGAAGTCTCCAGCACTGACAACCCAGAGAGAGCAAGCAGCGTCTTTGTTGAGCAGTAAGAGCTGTGTTTGCAGCAAAGGGAGAGGCTGTCTTCCTCGAGAATCTTGCTCCTAAAGCAGGGAAATGGCACAGGATCCCAGCCCAGGCTTGAGCTGTAAAAACAAACATGCTTCCTTTGTTTCAGCAGAGTCCCAGCGAGCCTTGCCCCGAGCGTGCCAGCGTGCCAACAGAGAGCCTCCACAGGTACCATCCCGGGCCACGCGCCGGCTGCCGACGCTGGGCCTGGGAGCCTGAAGGAGGGACACGGCGAGAACCAAACTGGTAATAACCTCGGCACTTGTGGTGTCAGGCTCCAGGGAATTCAGTAGAGCCAACACATCTGGCAGCCATTTTGAGGAGCAGTGCAGGGTTTCAGAGGCCTCCGGGTTCCAGGCACTCCAGAAACGCGGCGCTCTGTGTATATGCACAAACATACCTGCAGCTTATGTTTCTCATTTCCTGGAGGACTTGGATGAACAAGAGATCAGGCTCTAGATGAGAGCACCAAAGCCTCAACTACTGGCTGCTTTACACGAAGCCTCAAATGCTCGGCTGAAGCAGTAACTCCCTCCCTGCCCCAAACTAATCTTTTGCTAACAGAAGCAAGGAGCGGAGGGGTGGAAGGAGGAGAGTAACAAATTATCCCCGTGTGCTTGCTGCAGCGCAAATCCATTCCGAGTCCTAAGGTGGATCCTGCAACAGCTCAGCTTTTACTCCTGTTAGAAACCGAGCTCTTAGATCTGCAGCCACAGCACACAGATTCATCTGGCCTGTTCCCCCCCTCCCCTCCCAGCTCCCCAGGGGAAAAAAACCCAGAGACTTTGATTTGTTTGCAGTGAATTTTAGCCCTCTGAAGCT
>NW_008622318.1:8854-12442 GCF_000691845.1 Merops nubicus | reverse complement strand
TGAGCCGCTGGAAACACGTCTGCCCCATTCCAACACACGCGCGGCGTGCCAGGGATCCACGCGCTGCCAGATGCCTCCGGTTATTTGTTTTAACTGTTACCTCATTCTTACGCATTTTACAATGAAACAATTAATACCACAGTGAATCTGGAAGAGTTAGAACAGGTTTCTTCTTAAGTGTGTATGTTATTGTCCCATTTGTTATGTTTGAACTATCTGCTCAAGGACCATGAGATCCTACACACACTCTACTCTTAATTGACAGCTTAGAGAAGCATTTTAATGAATGCTGTTACCAAAAGGCCTGTGGAAGGAGGGGGGAAGATTAGTTTCAGACCAGCAGCAAGGTTTTAGCTCTCAGACTAGCCCCCTGAGTTTTTTTTTTTTGCTGGCTGTCAGGGCCTAACTGCTATAGCAAGTGTATTAAAAGACTGATTCTGCTTCTCCTGGTTAATGAACTGTTCATCAAGGCAGCTCGCGGCACTAACAAAGACTGATGAATGCTGCTCCTGCACTGCTGGCCTCTCTGCAAGCAGAGAGCGTTTCCTGGGTCTGAGCATAAAGCCATGGAAGTGCTAGAGAATGCCGTTTTAATTACCTAGTTATGGCCACATCCTTCAACCTTTTACCGTGAGCATATGAGAAACTGATTTTTAAATCTGAACAAGATGCTCGATCTTCATAACCAAGGTAAGAATTAGTACTTTGGCAGGAGCACCATGGCTGTTTTCTCCCTATCTTTCACAGGTTCATTAGCATGCAGATCTCCAGCCCTTAGTGTTTGCTGCCAACACGACCTGGAATTGCACAGGACCAACTTTATCTTCAGTTACAACACAGCTCCCTGCAGCTGCACACCAACCAGCTGTGCTGTTAAATTTCACTGAACCTTTGTTTCAGAAATTTTCCCCTTTTGGCACCACAGGCAAAAGTAGTGGGCAGTGCTGTTTTACCTGGAAGGTTTGGCGTGACCCAAATCAAATCTGCTCAGCAGAACAAGTTTCTGAATTTAAGACAGCTCAGAAAAACTGAGGCTGACTTTTGAAGTTATTATCTATACAATCATCTGGAAGAGCAATTGGTACAAAGCCTCTGAAAACCAAAGGAGATGTTTATCACTACCTATTCAAAAGCCTCTACACTGGTAAGAACTCACTTGCCCCAATCCTAGTCTCATGGCTTTTTCTAAACAAGTTAAGTAGCGTCTCCTCAAATTCATTCCGGATTTGTATTGTCCAGACTTGCTCTTGTGAACTTTTGGACTAGCTCCCATGGTCAGAACATCATGCAAAGCCTCTCTTAAATAAAATTTAAATAGCTAAGATGAAATAATAAAAAGTCTTCAAGAGTCACCTGTATATTAGGAGTTTTTATCAAGCAAACAATAGCATGAAGCCACTCAGATTTTCAATTTCACACTCTGGAGCTCTCACACGTCAGATTCCTGTTGTTAGCCTAAATCCCGTAATTACTCTTCACTTTGCTGACCTCAATAAATAAGTAAACAAACACTCAAAGGAATGGCACCTTCTTCAATACAAACTGGGCCATAGCTCTCAAAGGAACCAGTTATAAGCAAACCTGAAGTTATTTACACACGGTTTTTTTTTATTCCTGGTGGCCACCTTGCGTCAAAGGCACGTTGCCAGCGCAGAGAGCCCGCCCTGGACCCACCAGGATGCAGCCAGGATAACAAGGGCAGGAAAACAAACCAGTGTCCACCAAAGCTCTCTTCAATAACTTGTCTTTTGGACTTAGATATCTTTTGTTCTGTGCAGGAGAAAATAGTAATCCCACAATAAAACGAGGCAAGAACATTTTTCCTTCTCAGAAATCTTTTATTTAGCTTACCAAGACTCAATGATAGGCTCATAATGAAGGATGTTGGTTATGTTTGCCAGTTAGATAAAGGAAGAAGGCTTTCAGCTCTTCCTTTGGACTCCTATTTATCCCAAGGACGGATAGAGCTACAGCTGTTCCACCAGCTTCATAAAGAACAAGGCTCCCTGACTTCCTACAGCAGGGCCTCAATGGCAGCCGTAGCTACAACAAACCAGGAAACCAACCTCACTGCCTGAGCATCACAAGAGCCCCATTGAGAAACAGACAAAGTTGCATCATCTACAAATTCCGTTCTTTGAAACACTTTTACTGCGCCCAAACTACACATTTCTTCTCACAGCTGCTCCAAACCCCTGCAGGAGGAGGACACCTGGAACCCAGTGCTCAGAGCCTGTACCTTATACAGAATAAACCCCCACAAAACAAGCCAACAGCTGCAACCTGTTCCAAGTTCCTCCCCACTGCAACTCTCTTCCCTTCCCATTGCAACTCTCGGATCAACAAAGCGTTCACTGTTTTCTGAAGACAGGCTCCATTACCTTAAAGATGGTTAGTAGAATACTGTCAGCTCTCTCCTCTATTCCAGCAGTGTCAGGATTATTCCTCAGCACAAACTACTCAGTGAAGGTCTGCGGGTTCTGCTCATTAACACGGATAAAGTCGCCACACTCAGGAGTACAAGAAACAATCTTCCTGATGAAGCTGAAGATTTCTCAAGCACCAACGCAGAGACCACTAAACTTCAGATAAGCCAGGCATAACTTTTGTTCTTTACAGACCTTGAAGCACGACCTGATCGCAGGAAATATCTGGTCTCAGTTAGGCTCACATTTTATATGTTATACTACTCAAAACCAGTTGTGCAATTCACATTAACTACAGAGCACCAGCCACTATGTTTTGTATGTGGTGCAACTCCTCCCGAGGGAACTAGTGAAGAACACCTTGACAGCAGCCAATGTAAACTTTGTTTACATTGAAGTGAAAGTCTTCAGTATGCATATAAAGAATTCTAAATTGGTAACATCTAGCAAGGAGACCTGGACATCACTGGACAGGTCAGTACATGATTATTTTGGCTGCCACTATAAAAGGAAGGGAACAGAAATAAGCGTTTCACAGGTCACAAATTATCCCATCATCTGGAATGCTGCATCTGCTTAGCATGCACCTTTCCAACACCACAGCCAGAGTTGGAAATAAGGATTCAGCAACAGACAGAGAACAGAAACAGGATTAAAACACCATTATATGGCCAGACAGCAAGAAACAAGATGCATGCAAGGAAAAAAATACAGGTGCACTGACATAATCTGCCCATATGCCCGTACAAGAGCAGAGAAAGATTCAAACTCTTAAGAGTTTAAGAAATAATATTGCCAGATATGCTAGGTCCCAAAATTTTCTTCACTATGTGCTTACTGCTACCTTCTAAACCAGTCAGTGTTCAACACTGCAAGGGCAGAACATTGTGCTGACCATGGCTCAACTCTCTGGTGGCAGTACTACCAGGCTCCTGAGAACCAGGTAACATTTCACAAGCCAAAGCACTGGTGTGCTTCGTGGAGTATTTTGGGAATTTTGAAGCCAGTGAAGTTATTTACTTACACCCTTCCTCCAACCGATCCTCCTAGTCTCATCCTGAGAGGAGAAAGCTAAGTACAACCTCCTGGAAGCTCGTGTTATCTACCCTACCTTACCTCACTTCCCTCCCTCCCAGGGGTCACCAGGGGTCCAGCCTCCTCC
>NW_008622318.1:1084-8823 GCF_000691845.1 Merops nubicus | reverse complement strand
CATTCCTGAGACTCATGGCTGCAACGTGATAAGTAGAACTTTTTTGTCTCAGACCTGACAAACAGGAGAGTCCAATAAACTGGATAAGCTGCATGTAAACATGTGATCACCTGATGTAATTAGTTACCTTATTTATAGAAAGAACCTGGCCCACAGAGACTATTTCCCAGACAACTTGTTATTACCCTCAATAACAAAAAGAAGTATTGTTTTTAAAAGATACTAAATGTCTCTCTCTGATGTAATTAGTTACCTTATTTATAGAAAGAACCTGGCCCACAGAGACTATTTCCCAGACAACTCATTAGTTATTACCCTCAATAACAAAAGGAAGTATTGTTTTTAAAAGATACTAAGTGTCTCTCTCTATAAAACCAAGTATGTATCTATATAAATAAATGTGAATTAAAAAGTGTATAGTACCACCTGTACCACACTAATTTTTTTTTTTTTCATTAATTTGGTTGTTATGAACTCTGATAATTTGGACATATCTGCTAGGGCATTGTCCAGCTTTGTACTTATAAGCAGAAATCAATAAGACGACTTGTTGACTTTGGAAAATTTGGGTCAGACCCAGGATGTGCAGAACGCCTGAATTTCTGACTCCTGTTTCTTTCCCATGCATCGCTCACGCCTGCACTGCAGACAATAGTAACAATAGCCTGAATTCAATGTCCAGATTCATTATTAAGTGTTCAGATCTTTACACACATCATGACACATAGGGCAGCATCAGGGAAAAGAAAGAAGGCTGAGAACAACACAGCTCTAGTGAGAATCGCTTCATCCAATTTGGTCTTTAAAGAACAATAAATGAAGAGACATCTCTGGTGGGGGAAAAAAAATAATCAAAACACGGGTCTGAGAGGTTTCCGAGGAGTGAACACATTCAGCCCTAGCCATATGGAATGTGTTCAAAGGAGATGGGGTGAAAGGACAGACGCAATAAGGTGGAAAAAAGGAAAGCAGCACATCAGAAACATCAGAAGAGGATGAAGGACAGACCCATAAAAGCAGAAATGTGAATCTGTCTTCATGCAGGCACAAGTGAAGAATAATTCTGACATCTACATGCGGACTAGGCTTTCCCAAGAACACTGGGGAAGAGGGGGAAAAGAGCAACAGAAATAGCCACAAAAAAAAAAAAAGCCAAACCTTAAAGCAGGGTATACATTCTTCTCTGCCTTTTCTGGATCACCTTCATATCCTGCTCCTGTTGCTATTCTAGACAGAGATCACTGGGAAGTTCACATGGTGCCTTGCCCAAAGTCAGAGGCTGTAGAGGCAGGTGTTTCACACCAATCACTGCTGCTTGCCAGAAATTCAGCATGGGGTTTTCAGCCTGCTAAATTGCATCCTCAGGCCACTGCTTTCTGTGGGGTTCAAAGTCAGTAATCTCCAGCTCCATCTAGTTTACTTCAAGTGACTCGTGCAGAGCAGACGTCAGCAGAAATAGGTTAGAGTTGGGTTCAGGCGCTCGATTTCCCCCAGCTGGCTGAGATGCTCTTTGCCTTTTGTACTCAAGATCTGAGACATCAACTGGAAGAACGATTTATAGGATTTTTTTTCCCTCTTCATTTTTGGCTATAGAGAGCATTTACTCTACGCCCTGAAAAGGTATGTAACAGCATTACAACTGATATCTGTCAGCCCCTTTGTTAAAGGGAAGGTACAGCACTATTTTTACTCAGCTTGCAGAGTTACTGAATACTGCAGCATTCCTTCGAGGAAGCCGGGCAGACATGGAGCGAGCAGCAGAGCTGGAGGCAGCCTGAATAGACTACTACAGGAAGAAAAAGCCAGCTCAAACAATCTGTGTCACAAAACCCACAAGTTTAGCCTGTAACCTGACATGGCAAGACTTTTTGCTTACGCTCACTTCTTTCAAATCCAGTACTTCATACCCCAGTCACAAAGCTATATTCTATTCTCAGACACGTAAGCTTGGACTTGTGAAAATGCTAACTTCCTGCCTGGTTAAAAACAAAACAAAACAGGTTCATCATTCTCACATGTGATTTATATTGCCATAGGCAGCACTCCCTAAATATTCAGACCTTGTAACACTTTCAGGAAGATACACACACCTCTTTCCTACTCTGGAAGTAACCGCTCGTTTTCTTCACAGCAGATTCCTGCTACTTGCTACCAGCTTGAGGATTAATAAGGGCAAAAACTCAAGAACCTGACACGTACCAGTGAGTCAGTCCAGCAAGAAAAACAATTTAACATTCGCTCGTGTGGGTCAATAAACAGAATTGATGTTAATGCCTTTACCATGTAGAAAAACTGTTTCAGTATTGACGCTACAACTGAAATCTCAAATTGACTCAAGCTGTCCCACACAGAGATACAGCCAGGAGCCCAGCCCCCTGTGCAGATGTCCTTCAGACCAACACAACAGCACTCCCAAACCAAGTCAGAAAAGTCCACTTCAAGGAGAAAAATGCAGGTTTGGTCCCAACTCTTGCTGTAAGTCAGCAGGTTTGTGTTTTGATGAGAGCATGAGGATGCTGCCCACCCGAGATGCCGCTCAGACCTGCTGTAAGTACAGCCGGATGTCAGACAGGCTCGTGACAACTGCTTCCCCTTTACTACCCACACCTAAAGCAACCCTGAGAAACAGAGAGAAGGGGAGAATTATCAGAGCATTACACACTTGATGTAATAAACACGCTAGTCCTCCTGTTCCCAACTACAAAATCTGCAGGCGGCTGTGCAATCTTTCAGCACTGAGCTTGTATGTGATAAAAAGACACAAGGCAAGCTAAATGAAGGTGAATATGTTTACAAGATAGTGCCAAGATCTCCATAACAAACAGTCATTAGCAGATTAGTATTATGAATCTAATCCAATTAAGAATTTCCTTTGCAAATGCCTGGAGGAGCTGGAATTCCTCTGGGAAGACCTTTCCATGTTTTGAAAGCCTCCCATGAGTCATGCCTGCAGGTCTGACATACCAGGAAAGACCAGCTCCAGAGCAGCACCAATGGAGCCGTGCACCCCACCTCGAAGCAAGCTGCTGTGTCCTATGGAGCTCAAGGAGTCAACTCAAAAATGGACGCTGCAGCAAAAAAGTTCCACAAGTCCAGTCAACATAAAACTGGCACTTTCCCAAGCAAAGGGACAAAACAGCAGAGAACTTTCCTTATTAACAGTCTTGTACTGTGCCCTTTTAAACAGCTCCAAACCACTATGGCCGTTCAATGTAATGCCAGACCATACAGCAGCCACGTCTGAAGACAAAATGCAAGTTAAATATCCCCCTCCTTGATTTTACCAGACTCCTAATGCCTTGCTCCTACCATTTCAGGCTGATGTTGAGAACAGCAGCAGTGACCCACAGCTTGATCTGAGTGCCCAGCTCTTGCCTGTGCTGCAAAACCTGCTCGTGCTCAGCTTAACAGCACCAACACACACGCAGGCAGAGGTGGGAACTGTGGTTTACAAGTCCTGAAATTAGATTCACATCAAACTCTTCCTGTGAATGGTATTCTGGTGCCCTCAGCTTAAGCTCGTAGAGTTAGGCTGACCTTATCTGCCTCTGCATCGAGAGATTTAGGACAAAACACAGAGAGTGAAAGATCTCGTTGGTACAACTGTGCTGAAGAGACCTGCCAAGACCGATCATGTTACCACATCTGCAGACACATGCGCAGTGATCCTGGCGCTCAGAAACCGACCCGGGGCAGTCGCTTCCTTCTGGTTTAGAATCCAGACTGTGCTGGCCCCGACCCTACCAAAATATCAGAACCCAAGATACAGAAAACAAAAGTTGCTTTAAAAAAAGCAAAAAGTATATACTTAAACCAATATTGTTTTAACAAACTATCAGTTGCAATAGATACATTTGAAATCAAGGTTTGGAACAGGACAGCTTACTCTGATCTTCAATATGCTGTTATATCAAGCAGATTTTTGCCAGTTATTTAATTAAAAAAAAGAAAAAGCCCAAACAGAAAGCTTCAAAAACTAATGCTTTCTGCAGTTGAACTACAAGAACTTTTTTGAAGCTGTCAGACGTGCCAGTGAAATGTAATTGAATGTAGTGAAGTCCTGCTCCTCTGCAGCTGGCTGCAAGGCCTCAAGCTGGGCTCTCCTGCACCTTCCCAGACATCCTGCTACTCCCTGCAGCAGCAGATGCTTCAGACCATTCAAAGTTTCGAAAGCTTTACCTGAAACCCCCGAGGCAGCCAAGGATGGCCATTAAGGGAAGAATTAGCCGAGACAATAGACGGGCCGATGTTTCCCTCCCTTCACACAGAAGGGGTATTTATGTAAAAAAGACAAAGCCAGACCGAATGCCAAGATAAGGCAGGACATTTCAGACCTGAATAACGCAGGGAACGAGTTATTGATGTCCTACCAAACATAACTTTTTCCATTCTTTGCACTTAACGGACGTGACTCATAGAAACTACCCAAAACTCAGGCTGCTTTGGTTTCGCCTCCTCTTTGCAGAGACTTCTGTTACTCCCGTTCTACGACAACAGTGCTTTGGCAAAGACTGCCAAACGGGAGGGGAAATGGAGCCAAATGCTCCAGATATAAACACGAAGAGGCAAGTGTTGCAGAAAGTGCGCTGGAGCCAGCAGGCCCCAGCCCAGCCGCGGGGTGACCCCGCAGCTAAGGAAAGCCTTTTTGCCGGGCAGAGCCACGAAACTGGAACTGTCTGTTTACCGTAACGGGCAGCTGGTCAGCTTTAGGCAAGTCGGGTCACTTTGCCATGCCAGCAGAGCCTCACAGCCAGCAGGCATGAGGTTTATAAGGGACTTGAACAGCAGCATTCAGCGAGGTTAAGAGATTTTGGGCTCCTCCAGCCAGAAACTCGGGCAGTGAGACTTTGAAAAAACAGAGAAAAAGCAAACACAAAACTGTTCTGTGTTAGTTCTCCCTCCTGTTGTCGCTCCCCTCCCCCAGCTTAACTAAACTTTTCCTCTCCTAGGGATCTTCCTAATCCTTCAGCGAAGCTGTAATGAATTTGCAACATCGGCCACTTTGCAAAGTGATTTCAACGTGAATCAAGTTTACCACGAGCGCCAGAAAATACAGGGAATTCTAACAATCGCATCGCCAGGAGGAGGACACAAACGGGGAAGAATAGAAGCAGTGCTGGAAAATTGGTTTTCAATCACGTAAAGGAGGAGCGTGCACCATTCCCAGGGGCCTGGGCTGAGGCAGAACATCACAATGAAAACACACACTGCACCCCTACCCACAGCAGCAGATCCGGGGCAAACAGCGTAACCAAAAGCAGACTCAAGAGCTAAAACCTCTACGTTGTTTTCAACAGCTATTAAGGGGAGAAGAAAATATCTCTAAATTCAAACCTGAAGGCAGTCACCTGACTGTATCAAGCCAACCATGAGGAATATAAGTACCTAGATGGGGTTTTACCTTCCTGTCCCCCTCCCAAGGGGCCAGCTTACCCACAGGCAGGCTGGCAGCCCTCCCCGTCAGGCCACGGACGCTCACAGTACCTGTAGGAGTTTTACGCTGAACCAGCGATTCCGAGACGGAGCTGTGAGAAGAGCTGACACCCTGACAGATGAATTGAGAAGCCACTTCCACCCACATTAATTTAGGAGAGCAGTTGTTCCCACAGCGTATCAACAAAACTTGTTATTTGCCATCAGAGATGTGTAATACTATCAGACTCGGAAAGTTCTGGGGGTTTTGGCTGAGCACCTTCTGTTTTCTGAAGACAACAGGCTTTGGTGCTAAAAGGAAGGCAAAGTGTTGAAGTTTGAGAACCACACGCCTACCTAACGAAGCCAACTCGCTCCCTACAGGTTTAAACAACACAGCACAGAAAAGTCTTCGCTACACAGGAAGGAACAAAACTAGTTTATGGGCCACTGAGCTGGGTGAACTCCTGGGTTTGTCTCCAGCTTACTGCGTGACCTGGGCTGATCACACCCTTGTCATTCATTTTCTTTTATAATATGGCCTCTCTTACACAGCTTTAATCAAATCCCAGACTAATTAAGAGCTGCGCTTCTTTTTCAAATTTCTACCCCCCCCCCCAACAATAAATGTAACCTGGTACTAAAGCTTATAATAAATACCTGAAGAACAGGTAAGCTGTTGATGCAATTCAGCTAGGATGCCCCAGCAGTATATTTAAACTGCTATTCAAATTACTTCAAACAAGCATTGCGTTACAGCTGCTATTCTTGAAATAAAAAAAGGAGGCAGAAAGGAAGTTGCAAGTGCTGCTTTATGCCTAAGTTTATACCCAGAATGGAAGTTTACTTTAAGCAAGATGTAGGAGGTAAAGAGAAAAAACCAGGAGAACAAAACCCAAGCATCCCTTTGAAACAATCTGGCTCACTGGAAGGCGTTGGCTAAGCAACGGACAGAGGTCCACAAGCAGGGCAGAAGAACAAGGCCTAAGCCAGGGGCCTTCAGGCAAAGCCACTCTAGACTGTGTTACCTCCTGCAGCAGAGGCTGGGCTACTGCCAAGATGAGATACCCCAGGAAAGGCAGCAAACGACATGAGAAGGTGTAATCAGAATCGCTCCTTCCATTTCTGTTCTGAAGGGTGACTAGGTAGCCAAAGATATTTTTTTTGTCATTATAACACAACCAACTCCAGTACAGCCAAAGCTTTCCAGGTACCTGATTTACATGACTATTTCCCACCACCTACAAGAAACTTGCCAAACTAAGCCACGAAACTTAGACAGATTTAGCCACGCACAAAGCGGCCTCGTTTACAGTAAGGTTTAATTAGGATTCAGAGTCAACTAAGAAATTCTACACTGTTAGTCACAGCTCCTCTAGTTCAAAATGTGCAGCTTTAGCCATTGCTCCAGCCTCACTAAGAGAAGGCTCAGGATGTCTCTGGCAGCATCTGAAAGCAGACACTGACTTTTAAGCAATGACGCTCGAGAGAAGAAAAAACACCCTTAAATTAAAACCCATCAAAGAATGCTGCACCCCCCCCAAAAATTAATAATTACTGTCCTCCTGGTAAATATTAAGAGGATCTGCACCACCACCAGTAGCACTTCCTCAGGGTAGGAGGGATGATGTCATGGCTGCATGCTACAGCATTGTCGGGTTCGTCTGGCTACAGGCTGCTAACGGGACACTCCCTACAGAACTGTGACCGCACCATCGGCCTTCCTGCTATCAGCAATCAGTTTAATAAGTGCTCAGAGACCTACAATTACCATATAAACGCAGTATAACCACCGAGCAAAAGAAGAAAAGGGAAAAAAAAAACAACAGAAGGAGGGGAAAAAAAAAAGGCAAAGAGGAGACAGCTGTAACAGGGTGGCAAACAAAGCTCCAGAGCATGAAAGAGAGAAAGGAATGTGGTTAAAAAATCTTCCCTAAGGAAGAATACTCTGTACGCCCGAGCTCCAGCTGTTTGACTCGCCCTGCTCCCTCCTCCACTCCATTATCCACTCTGGCTGTGCTAATTTAACACAAACCACCCGCCTATGTCAACTGTTGAGGGAAGATTTGGGTAAGGCAGCCTCGGATGCGTCCGGGCTCCCAGTGGAGAAAGGGGAAAACTTTGGGGTGGAAAGTTAAGGTGCCTTTGGTGGGTTGACTTTGTGCCGAAAGCTGAGGAACCTGCGAGGGAAGGCAGCGAGTCCTTCCTCGCTGCAGCCTCTGCCGACTTGAGCTTTGCCACCGCCTCCACATGCACCTCATGACTCCCACAGGGCACCCAGATTTGCATGCAGAAAGATCTGCCTTCATCAACAAAGCCACGCAACT
>NW_008622318.1:707-1053 GCF_000691845.1 Merops nubicus | reverse complement strand
GCAGCTCCCAGCAAGCGGACCTGACTGCCCCCAGTTCACGGCAGTCCCTCCCACAGAGGAGACAAGCAGGTCTGAAGAGTCAGGAGGAAGGCAAAAAAGGAGGGAAAGGAATAAACCCGGCCAATTTTAAAGTCTGGAGGCCTGGATTTCCACAGGAAAGGTATTTCCACATTTAAGATACCGGGGGAGTGCTGCGAGGGTTTGAAAGTCCTATATGCAGCCAAAATGGCGCTGAGAATAAAAATATAATTTAAAGGAAGGTCGCCATATTGTAAACAGTGAGGCAGGGAGACACAGAGACAGCAACCTCCATTATTCCCAGCAGCTGCAGCAGCACGGAAGCGCT
>NW_008622318.1:373-613 GCF_000691845.1 Merops nubicus | reverse complement strand
GGGGGAGGTTTTCTGCCCGGGGGGGCCTGTGAAAGGCCGGGAAGGGGCAGCACCGAGGCAGCCAGGCCGCGCAGGCAGCCGCCTCGCTCCTCCTCTCGGCCTCTGCTCAGCACAAAAAGAAAGGAGGGTAGCGAACCTCCCCCCCAGAAAGCGGCACGGGGGCTTTGCACCCCGGATTAGTCTCGGGGGGATGGAGCCGAGGGGGCTTTGCAACTCCTTTTTGTTCCTGCCTCCCGCGTG
>NW_008622318.1:0-354 GCF_000691845.1 Merops nubicus | reverse complement strand
CCGGGCAGGGCAGGGACCTAACGGGAAGCGGGAGCCTCTGGAGGGAAGGTGGTGCCGGGGCCGTGCCGGTGGGCCCGGGAGGGAGGGAGAGCTGAGCCTTACCAGCACTGGAGGTGGAACGCGGCAGGACAGTGATCGCAGCACAGCAGATCCCCTCCTTCCTTGCAGCTATCGCAGCTATCGTGTTTCCCCTGCCACTTCGCCTGGGCTCCTTCTCGGGCCTCCTGCTCTTTTTTTCCCCATCTTCGCTCTTGGGGGGAGCCAGGAGGGCTTGGATTTGCTGCACACGCACAGAGAGACAGACAGAGAGGGGCTCTGAGGGGCTGCAACGGGCCCTGACCCCGAGCGCCCTTC
>NW_008622317.1:0-28936 GCF_000691845.1 Merops nubicus | reverse complement strand
CTACAGTCCCTCCCACAGGAGGCTGGCCCAGCCGGCCTTTAACCCGCCTTGCTCCCTGGAGTGTCCCTGGGCAGCTGGGCCTTGTTGGCGTTGCACTGTGATATGTCCGTTTTCAATAAAACAGGTTTGCCAGAAGTAGCTCAGATAGCTTACAACATCTATAACGGCCTGTGCTGCAGTTTGTAAGGCAATCACGCAATGGCCAGGCCATTTGGGAATCTAGCTTGTTAGCACCAAGTCTTGTAATCCATTAACTTAAACTTCCTGGGCCTGTTCACGTGCTACTTTTGACAAATTTGGGCTTGCTAAACATATTTCTTTTGTCTCCCACTCCTTCAACACCATGGTGTTTCATCCTTTTCAGACACCATGCTGCTTCTCTCCCAGTTTTTCTGCTGTGATGAAAAATAAGTCAATAAGTAGGTCTGAGTGCTGTGTAGTTGCACAGTCTGTCCGTAAGTGCCAGTGATCAGCTCCTGAGTGCTAACTGCTTTTTGTAGCTCCTGACCAGAGGTGACTCTTTTTTTTTTTTTTTTCCCCCTTGAAGTGTGGTTACCTGCACTCAGCCCTGATCTAAAAAAGGGCTCGCTCCAGGCAACGCAGCCCAGCCCAGCCGAGCTGTCCAACGTGCCTGCTGCCAGACCGGGGCTGGGCGGTCGCTGTGCGTCCTGGCGCAACAGTGCTGCTCCCTGCAGGGCAATGTGCAGCCTCGCAGGGCGGTGAAAGCAGAGAGATTGCTCAACTTCGTTACACCCGGGCAGTACCAGAAGCAGTATGCGTGTTCTGAAAACGAGGGGATTCAAAACCAAGCTGTGTGTTGTCATTCTCATGAATGGGTCAGAGGTGCAGTGGTGCTGCTCTTGCACCCTACACCGGTTGTGGGCCTGCCTGAGCCAGAGGAATGTATTTTCAATGCCCTACCAAATTGATTGGTTTCTTTACTACAAAGCTATCCTGTCTGCCCTTTGACTTCAGTGAAGATCCAATTTCTTCCCCTTTAGTGACAAAGAGTTCTGTTACGTAGCTGTGCACTCAGCAATAAAAGACACCTCAGCACACTTCCTCATTGTGAACATGCCTTTAGCTTCCCTGTTTGACACTCCTTGTTCCAGCATTGAGGGAGAGTGAGCAGCCAATTGTGCTACTTGTAATTTTATGTTTTGTCTGCTAAATACACTTTTCACTATTTCTTGTTCAAGGGCCTTTTATGTACTGGTGATGATTCGTACTGTTATGTACCTGCGTGTTTCTGGACAGTTAGTGTCATAAATGCTTGTGCTGGCTCTGCTTCAGCTGCTGTAAACAATGTTCTCTGTGTTTTGCTAATGTCATCAATGGCTATTTGCAATTTGCAGGTCCAAAAACTTACAGTTTTGGTTCAGCAACAGATTCCAGTGCTGCTGCAAATCTAGATAAATCTGTTCTTAAGGCAAGTATATTCTTCAGGTAAAAGAACTTTAGTTTTCATAGTAGTCTTTTAGCTGAGTGAATATTTCTTCAGCTCTTCTTCAGTATCATGTTATGCAGGTAAACTACATTCATGTATTAGATGTTGACTGTCTTGAGTTTGATATGTCTGGGATATTTATGTCTGGGGTTTTGAGTGTGCTTTAAGAAATTTGTGTAAACAGGGCATGCAGAACTGTTAAGAGTTATATTTGGGCTTGTGCTGTATGTATGGATTATTGTCAGTGGAAGTACATATTTTGTACAACAACCTTAATGGTGATTAAAGCTCAGTCCATGACTTTAATTATGGTTTTACTAAAAGTCATTTTTAAGTCATATAGGAAGAAGAGTGTCACAGGTTGTAAAATAGTTTGATCATGAGGATGCATCAGTTCTTGTAAGCAGAGGAGAAGGGCCTTGTTCTTTCTGCTAGACTTTTTATTTCCTTACACTATTTCCCTTGACATACTAAATTTCCTTGAACATGTTAAAGGACCTCTCTGCTTTAATGAATGGACTCTTCTATTTCAAGTAAAAGCATACAGCTTGCAAAATAAAAAGAAAAAACAAGTCCCTTTCATAAGAAATGTTTACCAGACTTAATGGAAAGCTTGAAAAGTTGGTATTTGAGTGTCAAGAGATTTCTGCATTCTTATTTCCTTAGCTATGAAGAACATTAATGTGTCATAAAAAATTGTCATGTGTTGCTTTGTATCAACTGATTTTCTCTGTCCAGGTAATGATAAATGGTAATCTGGAGAAAAGGATTATTGATGTAATCAATGACCACAAAAAACAGAATGATGACAAAGGAATGATTTCCAAAAGACTTACTGCTAAGAAACTACAGGTAGATTTTAAAGTGTTGTTCTCCAAACATTTATTTAGAATAAAGACCTTCTTTTCTGTCATTCAGATCATGTGTCATACTACACTTCTCCATGCAATACGAGCCAGTGTAGCATGCTTTCCAGTACTTACATTAGTGATTAGTGAGTGGAATCAACAAGCATGCTTCTTAGGAAAGATACACCCTTATGCATCCAGTGGCTAAAATTGGAGTCTTCGGACAGGATAAGAGGAATAGAACTTAATCTGGGTGTTCTGTGTTTCCTACATCTTGTGTTCCGTATAGCTGGAAAATTGTAGGCTAATCTTTTTAGGTAGAAGATATGTTCTGTACAGAGGCTGGAATGTAGATTTATTTATACATATGCATCATGTTTACAAGTGAAATACAAGCTCTGTATGCAAACCAGGATTTTTGACTCAGCCTTTTGCTATATTAATGTATGCTGCTTAATTCCATTTAATTCCAGTTACCTGCAGTGTGAAAATAAGAGTTTACAAGCCTATATTAGACTAACAGACTATCCAGATTAAATGCTAATATTTTGTGACATATTTGTTTATAGGATGTGTACATGGCTTTACAGAGATTCTCCTTTAAGACTGAGCACATTGAAGAAGCAATGAAAAATACTCTTTTATATGGTGGTGATCTTCACTCTGCACTTGATTGGCTGTGTTTAAACCTTTCTGATGGTGAGTATGGTGATAGAGAGTTGATTACAGTTTTTCACAGAAGAGTAAAAGGACCTACTCTGGCATGGAAAAACTTTGTACTAATAATTAAACATATTGTTTCACTAAGACTGGTAGTCCTCACAGTGTTCCTTTCCTAAATGTGCTGCTGACTGGGCCTGGGATATTATTTTAGTGTACAAAAACTTCTACAGCTCTTGTTCATACTCTTATTAAGTTGAACAAGCAAATGATGCCTTATCTAAATGCTCGAGCATGATTTTATTTCGGGCATACTGGTTTCAGGTCCTTCTAGTTGGCTCGCAACACACTTGAAAAGATTTAAAGTAGTTATTATTGACATATTCTGTGACGTGGGTTTTTTATTTTGAAGATGCCTTGCCTGAAGGTTTTAGCCAGCAGTTTGAAGAACAGCAACAGAAACCTAGAGCAAAATTTTGTTCTTCTGTGTCACAACGTGAACCTGCACCTCGCTTAGTAGATAAGAAAAAGAAAGAAAATAGTCCTGAAACTAAGGTAATCTGAGAAATTCGTGTGCATTTTACTGGGGCGAAGAGAGGGCAAAGTTTCCTAAGATACATAATGCGCATTGTTTTCTGAGACTGATGTGAAAAACTTCTGCAAATGTAGTGTGATTAATAATTGTCACTTGCAGTATTTTAACTAAGGTGGTCACTTGAAGGTAACGTTTTTTTCATGTGAAGTGTGGAAGGGTCTCCAGGTTTGTGCTGAAGCATGGCTTAGTTTTCTCCTGGAGTGGGTTCATCGTGTCTGTTGCGGGCGGCACTCAGTACACAAGTGTGTATGTTTCCCTTTGCCTCTGCACTTGCACTGCTCTGACTTCTGTGGTTGTTGAATAGTAAACATAGAAATAGAAAAGGTTTCTTGCAAAAGCGTATTTTTTTCACAGCAATTACAATCCTTCAAGTGTTAAAATCTATGCAAGTATATTGTGGGGTGTTTACCCTTGCTGGAGAAATTTGTTCCATGGTTTTTTGTTATTTATGCCGTAATAAGGTTTATATATAAAATCTTAAGCCGTAGTTCCTAGATACTGTGATGAAACAAACAAAGAAAGAGACTTTGATGCTTTGACGTACTGGTATTCTAATTTTTGTTCTTCTTCCTAGGAGGCAAACGTGGGGAAAGAGAAAGAAGTGAGTATGAAGGAATGGATTTTGCGGTATGCTGAGCAACAAAGTGATGAAGAGAAGAATGAATCTGTGAAGGAGACAGATGAAGAAAAGTTTGACCCAGTAAGACAGAGTAACGTTTCATGGAAGTCTTTCAAAAACTGATACGTCTTGTACATATGCAAGTAGTGGATGTGTTTGTTAAGAATTGGTTATTTGATGCTGTTTTTCCATTATCTACCTTTACATTTGCAGGCTACCAAAGGGGAAATGTGTTGAAACATCTCCTTTTCTAAGTTGTTTTTCCTTTCTATTGGTTGTTTTGTTTTTTTTTTTTTCCTCCTGGACTCAAAGTATTGAATCTATTGTGCTGGAAAGGAAAAATCTTATTAACATCTTATTCAGATTATAACAATTACATTATTATATGTAACTAATAATTCTGTTTGAAACAGAATGAAAAGTATGTACATTTGGCTGCCAAGCTTTCAGAAGCTAAAGAACAAGCAAGCATTTCCAAGCAAGACAAAGACAAGCAAGGCCAGAAGGTAGCACAGGAGAAAATAAGAAGAATTCAGCAAGGTAGAGCTTTGCAAATTGCCTATGTTTTATTTTGTGGCCTGCATATTTGTTAGACAAGTAAGTCCCTCATTTGGTTTCATCATCTTTTTACACTACTCTGTGAATTGCAGGCTTACCTGACTCTCTGTTCCATGTGGGTCAAATTCTGAAAAGTCAGTAAATTTTCTGGGTTTGGGTGCTCTGTATAAATTGATACAACAGATCTTTTACTTTTAAAGAATAGATGCTCAGCAGCTGGTGAGTGTAAATTGTATTCTCTCTCTGACAGAAATGGCAGGACTTGAAGAACATCCAGTATTTAATCCAGCTGTAAAGATGTCAAGTCAACAACAAAATGAAAAGAAAAAAGCTCCCTCACCACAGCCTCAAGAAACCACTTTGAATTTGAGCTTGCTTGAAAAACCCAATGGTGCTGCAAAGGAGGACAAAGGTGTGTTGGAAATGGTTCAGTACAAGCTTGAAGTGTGCCACAAATTTCCAGTGTCAGTTCTTGTTTTTCTAGATAGCATTGCATTGTAGTGCTGAATAATCGAGCTCTGATTTTGGGAAAAGTGAGTGGCTACCCCACTGACCAAGTGACTTTAAAGGTTCTTTTTTTGTTTCAGGAGATGGTACTGAAAGCTATTTTTGGCCATACTGTCATGCCTAAAACTTTGACTTTTTTTTTTAGTTATAGGGGCAGTTACTGTTTTTAAGGTTTTTTTTTTTCCTTTTAAGCTATTTCCATTATAAACACTGAAACTCTTACTTTATTTTCTAGTAATCAAACTTCAGTGAAGGTCGTTAATTTATTGGGTGATCAAAGATGACAAACAAAATATTGCAGTTAATTACCTGCTAGATACTTCTGTGGGAAAAGCAGGAATTAGTCATGTATCAGTACCAGTATTTCTTTGAAACATTTCAGCCCATACTGCTTTCTTGCAAAAATACATTTGAAGAAAAGGTAAAAATATTCTTTGCTGTCAGAGGAACATAAAATAAATTTGGGGAGGCTTAATGTCTTTTTGTTGTTGTAGTGAAAAAGAAAGAACCACTAGATGTAAGAAATTTTGATTATAGTGCTCGAAGCTGGACTGGTAAATCTCCAAAACAGTTTTTGATTGACTGGTGTAGGAAGAATTTCCCTAAGAGCCCAAATCCTGCTTTTGAAAAGATTCCAGTTGGAAAATATTGGAAATGTAGGTACGTATGTGTTTCCTATAAATTTTACATTTTCCTTTTGGTTCATTTAAAAATAAAAAAGCTGGCTACTACTATCTTGTCATCTTGATCCAGATTTATATGAATATAGCATTTAACCTAAACTGTTTTTTAGTCCACCAGGGAGGTATTTCACTCTGATGAGGTCTGCAAAAATAACACTTAGGCCAGACACTATCACAAAAATAAGACTCTAGCGAATGATCCCGTAAAGAAGGGATTAGTTTTTAATTCTGTACTGCTGAATGGAAGGTTCTGAGGCAAACCCATGAGATAAATTTGGACAATTAACTTCTGGTATTCTTTTTCTAAGTAATATATTAAATCATTGTTTTTAAGCATATGAATACCAAAAACCCCCTGTGGACTCTTTAAAATAAAACAGAAATTACAAATTTGTGTAAAAACTACTATAAGTTTGTAACTAAAACAGTGCAGTATTGGTGATTTATTATTTTCTCCTAGAAAACAAGTCTGTAATATAGAGATATAAAGTAGTACGTTACCACATACAAATAGACTCGACACAGCCTTACAAATAAGTAATGCCTCTTGAAGGAACCAGATAAAAGAACCTGTCTTCCATCTCCAGTGAAAACCTAGTAATATACTGTCCCACTAACAATATAAGCAATTGCATTGCTTGACTGGCTGGCGTATATCTGTTAAAAAGATACCTGCCTCTCAGGAGATCATTCTCTATCATCTCAATCTTATGCTAAGTGGCTGCAAGCACACAAATATTCTTCTAAAACAATTAACCTTAGTGGTTGCCTGTGTGTGTATAAATACTGTGGATTTGAAGAAAATAAAGACCTCTACTAGGAGGAAAATTAAAAAAAGTCACAAATTCACTCCTGGAATCTACTGCTGAAAATTTTGTGCTATTCAATCAACCTTTATCCGCTGTTGAGTAACAAGGTTTCATGTGGACTAGTTTCTGTATTTGAATTTCACTTGTATGTTTTAAACATAAACATTAGCAGGTGTGCTCTTTATGTACATAAAAAAAATTAAGAGAAAGGCCTGTTTAAATTTCTCTTTCAGGGTCAGGATTACCAAATCATCAGAAGACGTAATGGCAATGTGTCCTACAATTGTAACAGAAGACAGTATGCAAGCACAACATTTAGCTGCTACTTTGGCACTCTATCATTTAACCAAAGGACAAGTAAGATTTTCACCAATATTACTGCTCTTAACCTGGTATCTACCTCTGCACTTATTTCTTATAGTATCTGTAGTTAAATTCTAAAAAGAAAGTTCAATGAAGTGTTTCCCACTAAATTTTCTGCTTGTATTCTTTGTTAATTTGTGATTGTATAAAATCATGCATATATATTGCAGCATACAGGGAGGAAGTTTTTTGATAGTTTTTTCAGTGTTGTAAAGAATGCAAGCCAGCTGAAGATAAAAAGTGTATGGTTTGTTTATGTTACTGTTTTCAGACTTTCTGTATTTAGAAATAACTCCCTATTTCATGGTTTTTTTTTCATATCTTTTGCCACTCGGATTCATTTACGCTTAAAATGATAGTGATACTGCTAACTAGTAATAACTGAAATTTTCTTTTTCCACCTGAAGTCAGTTCATCAATTACTGCCTCCTACCTACCGAGATGTCTGGCTAGAATGGAGGGATATTGAAAAGAAAAAGGAAGAAGAAAACAAGATAGAAACCAACAAACCTCGTGATAACTTTATTGCTAAATTATTAAACAAACTCAAACAGCAGCAGCAGCTACAATCTGAAAATGAACCAAAAGTATCTGAGGGTCCTGAAGATTCCTGGGAAAACTTAGTTTCTGATGAGGACTTCAGCAATCTCTCCCTTGAGGCCTCAAACACAGATAATTTGGAACCTTCAAGGATTTTGTTCAAAAAGCTGCAAAGTTCCCCCGGGTACCAGAGACTTCTGAAAGAGAGACAGGAGTTGCCTGTGTTTAAGCACAAATACTCAATTGTAGAAACACTTAAAAAACATCGAGTAGTTGTTGTGGCTGGTGAAACAGGCAGTGGAAAGAGCACCCAGGTGCCCCACTTCTTATTAGAAGACTTGTTGCTCGATGAAGGATCAAGTAAATGTAATATTGTTTGCACACAACCCCGAAGAATCTCAGCAGTGAGTCTGGCAACGAGGGTTTGTGAAGAGCTGGGCTGTGAATCGGGACCAGGAGGAAAAGTAAGATGCATCTGAATTGCTTTTTCTAGTTTTGATCAAACACGGGGCTGGATTGTTGTTACAGTGTGAAAACATTAGTTCTTACACAACCTAACAATCAGATTTATTTTTTTTCCTCTGGAAAGAGGCTTCTTGCTATGTCAGTTGTTTCTTCCAAATTGTCACCTGTCAGCCTCTGGATATCCGTGTATGATTTCTGGAATCTTTGTACAGTGACTACGAGCAGGAGCATTTCTTTCTGGGGGCGCTCAAACACTGGGGCAGATTTCCCAGAGCCTGTGGCATCCTTATCATTAGGGAGGGATAAAGTTCCCCTGAAAAAATCTCTAAGCAACCCAGCCTGGCACTGAACAAGGCCTCTTCCAACGTAAGTTATTTTGTTAGTTGAAGAAAAACAAGGTCCTGCATGTTCTGTGGTAGTCTACATGAGCAAAAATATTTTTGTTTAAGGAATTTGAAGGATGGTGAAAGTACACTATGTTTACCAGCTCCTTGCTACTCTGGACAAACTTAGTTGTAGATAGCAGTATGTTTTCCCTTTCTTAAATGAAAGTTTATGTATGAAAAAAATGTGGTGATCATTCAGCCTCTGCTGTGTCTGAATTTAACTATTCAAGTCTCGCTTCATTTAGAATGTCTCTAGCTTATATACTGTTTTAACATTCCTGTATTTTTAATATCTTTTTTAAAGAATTCTCTGTGTGGATATCAAATTCGTATGGAATCAAGAACAGGAGAAGCCACCAGACTACTGTACTGTACCACAGGTGTCCTGCTTCGGAAACTTCAAGAAGATGGTCTCCTTTCAAGTTTATCTCATGTTATTGTAGATGAGGTTATCAGCTATTGCTATTCTGCAGAAACTGTAATTATTCTCAGCCTTGACTTGTACTAAAGCCTTACTATAGATAAGTTTTTCTAATTCTAGGTACATGAAAGAAGTGTCCAGTCTGATTTCTTGCTAGTTATTCTGAAGGAGATCTTGCATAAACGTTCAGACCTGCATCTGATTTTAATGAGTGCTACTGTAGACAGTGAGAAATTTTCCAGCTATTTCTCACACTGTCCTATCTTAAGGATCTCAGGGAGGAGTTACCCTGTTGAGGTAGGTAGATGGTTCTTTGATTATGCAAGACACTTTGATTCAGTGTCTTACACTTACACAAGGGTTTACACACTTATGCTTCTTAAACTTACACAATGTCAAAGACTGTTTTTGCCTGGTTAGTGCCCATATGAAATACACCTATATCACTTTTTATTGCCAAACACACATGCCTTAAATATGTGCTTCAAGGACTTGTAACCTTTTTTCTTTTTGAAAATATGAAATAGCTTCAGTGCTTCAAAGTACAGAGTTCTACTATTTTTTTCTGATGGATTTGTTATTGATTAAAATCAGTTCAGCAGTGACACTTTGATTTTTCTCTATTCAACCTATGTAGAAAGGAAGACATGGAAGAATTCCCCCTTGTCCCCATGCAACTTTGTCATTACACTCTTATGTGTGTTTCTCATGCATGTTATATAGACAATGGTAAAGGCAATGTGGTGATCACGTGGAGAGGCCCATTAACAAACCTATAGCAGCTCTGACATTAGGTTTTCAAAAATCGTAAGGAAGATCAAGTTGAAACTTGCAAGGTCTATTGCAACATGAAGAGAAGAGCATGCCCTGTTCTGCTTTGTATGTAACCTTTAAAAAATGAAGAAGGTGTTGGTTGGTTTTTGACATGCCTCATATTTCTTCTATGAATTTTCACTTAAAGATTTTCCATGTTGAAGATGTAATTGAAGCAACTGGCTATGTTCTGGAGAAGGACTCAGAATATTGTCAGAAGTTCTTGGAGGAAGAGGAGGAAGTAACAATAAATGTTAGTAGCAAAGGAGGAGGCACTACAAAGTATCAGGTAAAATAAGCATTTTTGGGTTTAGCTTGGAAATGTTTATTTTTTTAAATATTATTTTGTCATTTTAGTTCTTCTGCTGTGTAGATTATTGCATAGAGCTTTTTAGATTAACAGGCTGTAGCTGATTTTGTAGGTACTCTGCAGTGACAACTGTATGTGCTTTCAGATCAAAGTTTTTGAAGGGGAAAGTATATCATAGAATCATGGAAAGGTTTGGGTTGGAAGGGACCTTAAAGATCGTCTAGTTCAATCCCCCTGACATGGGTAGGGACACCTCCCACTGGACCAGGTTGCTCAGAGCCCCATCCAACCCAGTCTTGAACACCTCCAGTGATGGAACATCTACAGCTTCCCTGGGCAACCTGCTCCAGTATCTCACCACACTCCTAGTTGAGGAACTGATATAAATCTATATCTTTATATGTGATCTAAATTTAGCCTCTTCCAGTTTGAACCCATTACCCCATCCGTATGAATGGGCAGCTTAATCTGTTCATCTCAACTATCTATGTACATTGGGTAGATACCTGTCTGCTCTGACTTGCTCTCTCAGAGTCTCTGCAGGACCATTTAGCAGGACCTGCAGAACCACAAACAGTGATGCATGTGTTGAAAAATATGCTCTCACATGCTCTGCTGCTTGGTTTTTTTTTTAGGGTGATAGTTACCCCATATGTCACAACAGCATCCTTTAGTTGAAGCCCAAGTGCTCTCCTGTGTGCTGCTCTTTCTTTGTGGTGAATTTCTGTGGAGTCTTCAGTGCAGGAGGTTATGTGATGGCAAGCTTCCTTAAGTGCACTGATTAACAATTAAATAATTTACAATAGTGCCACTTAACACAGAAGCCTTATGCTAAGTATCTATCTGTAAAATGTTAGTAAACAACTAAATTGTGTGTATGTTCTGTTAACTTTCCCTTCCTTCTCCTTTTCTCCTGCTCCAAAAACGCTGTAGGAGTTACTACCTAATTAGCAACCAGTAGCTGAGCAGGGTGAGGTGAGGGAGAGGAGAAAGGAGAGACTAGTTTCTTATACATCAAAATAGGAGTTTTGAAAGCATAGAGGCCATTTTAAATTGTTACCAACTTGATGTCTGGGAACTGCTTTAATTTGGAAAACAGACTTTATAGTACTGCTTGCACAGACATTTTTTTTTATCTTTTTTTAATCTATCTTAACAGTACTAGCTTTGTATACACAGGTTGTGTATTATGTGGCTGTGATTTCATCTAAGTCACACTGATCTTGGTGGGAAGTTGGTCAGTTAAATGTCTGTTACCTCATTTTCTGTTTTAAGAAACAAATTAAAATAATGACAAATTTACCTTCTGCTTTCATATATTCTTCTAAAGCACTAAGGATATGATTTTCTTGTCTTCATTTTTAGGAGTATGTCCCAGTCCAGTCTGGATCTGGTACTGATTTGACTTCTTACTATGCAAAATATAGCAGTCGTACACAGCAGGCTATCTTCTACATGAACCCTTACAAGATCAATCTGGAACTTATTTTGGAGTTGCTTGCATACTTAGGTACAGTCTACTTCTTAAGAAGTTTGTATACTTGGGACTGTCCTTTGGACTTACTTTCCAGTGCTTTCTACTGATAATGAAGTACTCGACTTCACTCTTAGGTGAAATGTCCTCAAAATTGTTTACTACGAGGCCCAGAATCAGTTCCTGCTCTCAGGTGAAGCTCTTTGCAAGTGCATGTTTGTTTTAACTATGTGCCTGTACTGTGATATTCCAGATAGAAGTCCCCAGTTCAAGAACATTGAGGGTTCTGTGCTGATCTTTTTACCAGGCCTTGCCCATATCCAACAGCTGTATGATCTCATCTCAACTGATAGAAGATTTAACTTGCGTGACAGGTAATGCAGATTATTTCTATAAAGTTAGTAGTTTAATTAATAAGTTTGATGGGTTTTAAGGTTGGCTATTCTTAAACAGGGAAACTGGTTTATATTTCTGAGTTGTTTGTGCTACAAAGGTATTTTTATTATCTTAAAATGGTACAAGAAAAAATGACAGATACCTAGGCACAGTATAGTAATAACTATTTTCTTCTGACTTTATTATTCAACAAATTACTTAATGACAAAGCATTTCTTTTCCACTCTTGGAATGTGGAACCTGCCATATCTGGGATTTAGCTTTCTGTGGCTTATTGTTTATGTGGAAGTGACTGCTTCCTGAGAAGGGATTCAGAGAGTAGACTACCAAGAAAAATGGCATAGCATTGTAGTGACTAATAGTTTTGAAATTTGTCTTGTGGGTAACAAAGTTAGCAACGTGATGGCGTGAATAGAACTTCTGGAGTCAAATTCTAAAGATTCATGGACTAAAACGTCAAGGTCTAGAATGGAAGGAAAGTACAAATCTCTGTGGCTGTCTCGTCTCTAAAGGCCTTTATTACTTGAGCTTACGGTTGCACATACTTACAGTACTGTGCAAAGTTTCAGGAATGGTCCTTGTCTTGGAAGCACAGTGCAAAGAACTCGGGTTTGTGGACACAGAGTTCCCTTTTAACTAGCCTATTGATGTAAATTAACCTAGAGTTCTGCAGTAATAGTATTTTTCCTGCATTATTACCTAACAGAACATCCGTGTGAAATAATGGTGTTATCTGCTCTTGATGTTGTGATAAAACACTGAAGCAGACTTTCATACCTGCTCATACAGTTTTACTCTTTTGAGTTTCCATTCTAGTGGCTTTCTGCAAACTTTTGATATCATTCAGGTCTAAGTTTTTTACAGTGTCTTAATTTGTTAAGTGTATATTTATCAGTGGTATTTGTTGTTCTAGGCACAGGTTGATAGCTCTGCATTCTGTTCTTTCAACTCAAGATCAAGCAGCTGCATTTACAATACCTCCTCTTGGTATTAGAAAGGTATGATATATTTTGGGGGCAAAGTTCATCAGTGAAAGGAGAAACTTTCTGTGAGTGCAAGTCTGAATTGTTTAAAATCAAGTTATACAGAAATTCATAACCAGCAGTTGTTCCTGAAATTCTCTTGCTGCAGAGAATCGATTCTTCTGCTTTGGTACTGTGGAACAGGGAGAAGTTAGTGTGCCGTGAAAATCTTCACAGTAATCACTCAACTTTTAAGACCTCATATTTTCCTGAGAGCTTCTTTAAACATTGGTGTCCTGTATTTTAGCTATAGCTGTTATTTAGGAAAATAGTTTTTCACTTACTGACAAATAATCTAATTAAACATAGACTCATTTTGGCAGGTACTCGCTAGTAATTATTAAAAAAAAGTGAATGTTAAATTCTCAGTTTAACTTTTGATTCCTCAGTAATTGGGGAAGACTGAATAATTTTCCAAGTCGTGTAGCTTTAAAAGATTTGCTTTGTGAGATTATTGAAGGAAACATTCTGGGTAAAAAAAAAACTTTCTCACTAGACCTTTTCTATAATATTGACTAAAAGGATGAAAGCTGATAGACATTTCACAATTCTTTTACTTATATTATGTTACTTCTTTTCAGATTGTTTTGGCAACCAATATAGCAGAGACAGGTATTACGATACCAGATGTTGTTTTTGTAATTGATACTGGGAGGACAAAAGAAAATAGGTAAGAGTTTCATTTTCATCAAACGTACTGTGGTTGCTGTAAATATTTGTTGGTTAGTGCTTCAAGAATTTTGTTGTATCCTTACTAAAACGATAGTTTTGGACAAAAAGAAAAAGAGACACTGAGCTCACTGAACAGCTTGCAGTTTGGGTACAAGTTTGGAATGAGTCTTTGGAATTTCAAATGCCGTAAAGATCAAGGGGAGTCATTCACAGATACAGAAAACAATTATTAAGTAGTGGTTTAAAAATAAAATAGATCCTTTTTGTATTGTCTCAGTATCTGGAAGGCTTTTTTTTTCCACTTTAAATGTGAAACACCCCACAGAATGTGTTACAAAAAACAATTCTGAATTGCCACGTAGCTGAAATAGTATAATAGCTCTTCATTTTCCAATTTTTACACTTCTGTTAAGTGAGTTGTATTCAACTCACTATATCTGTGATGTACATGTCCCCTGGGTATGCTTAGTTTTCTAAATACTTTCTAAACTAATTATTTTAAATAAATACTTTTTAGATACATTATCAGTATGCTGGTATTTAAGGATACATATCAATTTTAATTTTGAAATCTGAATGGGTGTTTGCTTTACAATTTTTAAGGTACCACGAAAGTAGCCAGATGAGTTCCCTGGAGGAGACCTTTGTCAGTAAAGCTAGTGCTTTGCAGCGACAAGGAAGGGCTGGTCGTGTTAGAGATGGATTCTGCTTCCGAATGTACACAAGAGACAGGTACTGTAAAACTAGTCAACAAGATTTTGTAGACCACAGAAATATTTTTGTCTTTTTTCTGTGCAGAACCAAGAAGGCTGGTTGAAAACCACTTTAATTACTGCAAACTAGAAAGATTGAACTGTAAAAAAAAAAATAAACAAAACAGAATTTTAAAATCTGAAGAAAATGTTATGATAGTCTTTGCTAATGACTTTTAAAAGTTAATTTTGCTCTTAGTGTCTCTGTAGTGTGTTTTGGGAAAAAAAGTCATGATTACTAGAGAACTGCAGCACCAAGGAATTGTAGAAGAAAGCTTTTGACATCTACTGCCCTGCATCGAATATACACAGACTTTACCTCCTGAAGTTCAAATTTTTTATGAGACAAATCTGTAGTTTTCTGAAGTGATATCTCTATGCATAAGAGATGGGGAAGGTATTAAGTCATATAGCACTGCAGAATTAGTTTCTGTTACTGCAGCAGAATAACCTTTTTCTTGCCTGTCTGAGAGTCTGAAGTGACTTTCAGCTAAGGTGCAGTTAAGGTAAAACTTTTGAAGTAAGCAGTGTAGTATGCATCTTAGCTACGTGCAAGACTTCCAGTTTGAGAGGTATGCATTTTAAGAATCTGTTTGAAAAACTGGAGTCTTATTGCCTTTCCCTTTCTTCTACTAAAAATCTTGCTTTCCAAAATACTACACATGCCTTAATGTAAAGGTTGGAGCTTACCCATACATTAAAACATGTGCCATTCACTGTTTTGCCTCTCAAAAGAATACCTGCAAATAATGTGTGTGTGAAACCTAAGTTTATAAGGCAAAGAATAAATGAAATATCTGTGATTCTATGTCTTTTACATTGCAGATTTGAAAGTTTCATGGAATATTCTGTTCCAGAAATACTACGTGTGCCTTTGGAGGAATTATGCCTTCATATTATGGTATGATTTTGGTTTTGGAATTACTGGCCTTGTTAGCTAAAATATTAGGTAGGATGGCCCTAATCCCATGTAGTTAGTGGGGCTTCTCCCAGCAGGGCTGGGGTGAACCCAGTGCCTGTGTGCTGGAAAATCCAGAGCGTGGTGCTAAGTGAAAATCGCACAGCATGGTATTCCGGTTTACCTCAGAGTGATAATTAAATTATGAATTCTGTTTAAGGAAGCAATTATATTCTTGCTTTCCCCGTCCTGGGTGAGCAGGATATACATGGGAAAACTAGCAACGTGGAAAATAACTGCCAGGTTGAACTCCTTCTCATCCAGTTTGAGAGTCTCCTGCTCATCTGTGAGAAGATAGATCACACACTTCTCTGTGCCACAGGGAGTCTTTCCAAACAATGAAGTTTTGTTAGCCTAATGTGGGATGCGTCTGTGTTTTGGGAACTAAGAGGCTGGCTTAGAGGGGAGGAGATGTGGGCTTTTGATTGCAAGAACAGCTCTCCAGTTTTCTCTGTAGCTACTACAAAAGACTTTTGCAGTACATTTTTATGTTGCAATGTATGCCCGTTTACTCCACAGAAATGCAATCTTGGCTCTCCTGAAGATTTCCTTTCCAGAGCATTAGACCCACCACAGCAGCAAGTAATTGGTAACGCAATGAACCTGTTGAGGAAGATTGGGGCTTGTCTGTTCAATGAGCCCAAGTTGACTCCCTTGGGCCAACACCTTGCAGCCCTTCCTGTCCATGTAAAGATTGGCAAGATGCTTATATTTGGTGCTATATTTGGCTGCTTGGATGCTGTGGTGAGTTTGAAAAAAAAAAAAAAAAATCTACATTAAAAAAAAAAAATGGAAAAAAATACATGTATAGCAATGCTTAACTTTTTACAATTAATTTGATTTCTTGTAACATGGTATTTTGAAAGGATGATGCAAGAGGCTAAAATACTTATTCTAAGGTGAGGTCACCAGGACATCCTGGAGGGGAACAATCTGTGTTCTTTACAAGTGGGCTCAATGATCTCAAGTGTTTTGTCCAACCTAAATGATTCCATGATTTTAAGCTCCTAGATACTATTCATAGGGGAATAGTGAACCTTGGTCTCTGGTTCTGTCTGTTATGATCCCAGGCAGTATGACACTTAGAGAAAAAGCCTTTTTACATGTGAATTAGACCAACCTGTATTACCACATAGTTTGTGGGCCAGTAGCATGCTGATGTAAAGTTATTGTGAGTTAATTATGTGATAACATTATATGAAGACTGTGGCATAGTTTAGACTTTCACCTAATCTATTCTGCAAATTAGAAGAGAGCATGGGAATGTTAGCTGGTAAAAATTGGAAGTTAATATTCTTTGTTCTCTCAGTATCTTCTGTTAATGTGGTATAGTCTAAAGCAGCTGTTCAGTCTGACCTTCACTGTATCTATTGGGTATTGCTCTGTCACTTGACAAACCATTTCATATGAGTTTTGAGATATAATATGTTTTAATTGTGTCTAAAAGGCACTATGGAAGAATGTCTTTAATACAAACAGATTCTGAATTCTGTGTAGGCAGTTCTTACTGTGATATGT
This sequence comes from Merops nubicus, assembly GCF_000691845.1. Taxonomy (NCBI): domain Eukaryota; kingdom Metazoa; phylum Chordata; class Aves; order Coraciiformes; family Meropidae; genus Merops; species Merops nubicus. The sequence goes on along the minus strand of NW_008622317.1, from coordinate 12,120 downwards.
TTTCCTTGAGACTTAGTAGAAAAGAAAGTATCATTAGATATTACTGTTAAAGAAAATTTAAAGCTATTTGTGTGGTAAACCTGTAAGCTTATAATAAAATAATCTGAAGTGGTGTGCTTTACTAATTGCAGGCAACTCTGGCTGCTGTTATGACAGAAAAATCCCCATTTACTACACCAATTGGTCGAAAAGATGAAGCAGATCTTGCGAAGTCGTCTCTAGCAATGGCAGTTTCAGACCATATAACAATCTACAATGCCTATCTGGGGTAAATGATAGTTCTCCTGTGCTTACAGCTAGATGCAGATGATGCTTAAACAGTGTAGGTCTGTAGAGAATCCTTAATAAGCATCTTCTCTTGAATTGCTTGCACCTGAAGCTTTTCTCTTCAGAATAACAATAGATTTCCAAGTACTGTAACACAAAAGGGTTGCTTGTTTAGTTATCTTGTCCCCTAACTCCTTTTAGTTATGCTTGCACACTTACAGAGATCTACTGTCTGTTTAACATACTGTTTAAAGTATTTTCTTTGATGTTTGTGGTATGCTGACCTGAATATCCTATGTTTGAGAAACTACAAATGTATATATTATAAAATTACACACGTGTTTTTTTCTTAGAAAGTTACCACTAAGTCTCAAAAACCACACCTGAATTTTGTTTCAACACTCAAGACAGACAGAAGTGTATAATTTCTGAGAGAAAATTACCCTGTATTTTTGATAGTATCTATGAAATATCTGTTGCAGGTGTGTTCTCTGGAGTGCTCTTAAACCAGTGGCATTAATGCCACTTATTTCTAATTTTGAGTAGAGAATGGTGACCAATACACAGTATTGTCTTTTAACTTACTAACTCTTTCCTATTGTTACATTTTGATGTGTTCTTTTTGCTGTAATAAGACAGAATTTTCTCCTTAGGTGGAAAAGAGCTCGACAAGAAGGAGGATATCGTGCTGAAATGACTTACTGCAGAAGAAATTTCCTTAATAGGACTTCACTGTTAACTCTGGAGGTAAACCAAAATATGCTATACCACAATTATTATTTAAACAAGACAAAACCAAATGGATGCAGGAGGTTGATGAAATCCACACCTTCAGTCGAGATGGCTGTGTCTGCATTTGAGTTTCAATTTTCACACTGTTGGTGTGAACATCTTTGCAGTCACTGCCATTGGAGAGGCTAGTCCTTACTTTCACCAGAGAATCAAAACTTACAAACTAAAATACTTAGATTATTATTTTGATATCAAAGAACAGGTCTGTTAACAGTGAGTTCAAAAGATGAGCCAAATATGTAAATAGCTTTTTATTTTTGTTGAGAAGATGTTTTACGTGATCTTTCATATCTAAGTTTGGGTGAGTGAGCTTTCCAAAGCAAAAGTGGATCGTTGATGCAAATGTATCTTTTTGTTTTAGCTACAGGTGAGGGATTTAGTATTTGCAGTATAATAGTGCCGTGTATATAATCCTGTATTCCAGATAATGCTTTTCTCATAGAAACAGCCCGTATTCCAAAGTGGTTGCAGAAAATGCAAGTGTTTTCCTAGTAAGAGATTTTTTTCTGCTGGAGAGCATGAATATTTAGGATGGAATGTCATTGCCTGCTGCTGGACTGGAGTATGTACCTTTTTTAATTCAGATTTTTACTAATACCGTACTGGTTTCAGGATGTAAAGCAAGAACTTATAAGGGTGGTCAGAGCAGCAGGTTTCACAGCACCTACAACACAGCGTGGATGGGACGGAAGTGGATCCACGCAGTCCCTTTCTCTCCATGAAATAGCTCTTCTTAAAGCTGTGCTGACTGCAGGGCTGTATGACAACGTCGGAAAAATAATGTATACAAAGTCTGTGGATGTTACAGAGAAGCTGGCTTGTGTGGTGGAAACTGCTCAGGGTAAAGCACAAGTGCATCCCTCCTCTGTAAATCGAGACTTACAGATGTATGGATGGCTCCTTTACCAGGAGAAGGTATGTGAAAATAGTGAATGTAGCTGATAGGTTGTGTGAAGGGTGGAGTTAAGCCTCTAATATTAAATAGTATATGCCATTGCAAAGTATATCTGAATGTATTGTGCATTGTAAAGGTTTTTATGATCCTCAAGTCCATAAAAATGAGTCAGATGAGTGCTGATGAAAAAGAAATTAAGGCTCGAGATCATGCACAAATCTGTTTATGTTGAAACTGGTAGCTATAAATGAAACATACCTTTCTGTGCGTTGTTTAACTTGCTAGTGTAATTGACTGTTTTAATACAGTGCTGTTGATTTTAATGTGATCACTTTAAGCCGTAATGCATAGTAGTAACACTTCAAACTGCTTTTTCTTTTTTACTGTTGTGAACACACTACGGTTTTGAAACTTAGTACAGGCCTTGCACATCCCCAATAATAACTTCATATAGCAAATTTTGTAGTTGAATGCTGAACTTCCTAACTGTATTGCCATTTTTACCCGTCACCTTCCTACCTGTCAGAACTGAAAATTTTGTCAGCTATTGGCTAAATTAGAAGTGTTTCATCATTAGTTACGCTTCTGGTACAACAAAACCTTGACAGCAGCTTTACTGTAGAGGAGGAAATCACATCACATTTCTTAATGCTTGTGAGGCAACAGTCTTTTTTTTGGAGAGCTGAAAATACTTACTGCCCCAAAGAACCCTTTAGTGTAAAGGCAACACAGCAGCTGAGGCAGGTGAGTTATTCCATGAAGAGTGGAACAAAGCCTGCATTTCTGCAATGTGAAGATGCATTTTGTTTCCTTTTTTCCCCACTACAATTCCTTCCCATCCCATTCTGTCCTTATCTGAGAGACTTCGAAGCCAGAAGCAGCATATACTGAGCCCCACAGTTTGATCTCTGTGTGTGTACACATGTGCCACATTTATTCAGGAAGGCCTGTGTGTATGGATACAGATTGACAAACCAGCTGCTGCCAGGAAGAATGTATAACAGAAAAGTTCTACCTGCCTTTTACTTCAGTAGGTTTATTAATTTTGATGTCTCATGTCCGAACAGCAGTAAGTTAACATTACCTCTCTGTTTGAATCGTAACAAAAATAAAAATAAAATTGTGCCTTTTGCTAATTTCCTATTAGCAGATAAGCCTGTCGCTCATTTAGACGTGATGTATTTTATGTGGTACAGAGCAGACAAGTTGCCCGTGGTTCTCTGTGTACAGTGACTTGTGTTTTTTGGATCTTAAAAGGAAATAAAAGTGTCTATTTGGTTTTAAAGCTAGCAATCGAATTTGATGTTACAGATTTTTGTGTGGTTTGGGGTTTTTTATTGTTTTTAATGCTTTTTTTTTCAATGCTTAATGTTACTGGTTTTAATGCCTGTGTTTGTTTATATGTAGGTAAGGTACGCTAAGGTGTACTTGAGAGAGACTACTTTAATATCCCCCTTTCCCATTTTACTTTTTGGAGGGGATATAGAAGTCCAGCATCGGGAGCGTCTCCTGACAGTTGATGGCTGGATCCATTTTCAGGTGTGTTGTGGTTCCATGGGCTTTTATATGACACAGCTGGTGTACAAGCTTAACAAATCAGTTTGCTTGTAACAAATCAGTTCTCCCTCTGTGAAGAAAGTTGGTTGTTCTTTCAGAGAAGGTAGTGGAAATGGCTGTAGACTAAACCTGGTTTTATAGAGCTGATAGATACCAAAAGTGTCTTAGTGTGATATTTTATGTTACCTTTTTCTACAGTCACATAAGGATGTATTTATCTTTAAAATACTATTTGGTTTGCTTTATACACCAGAATTATTTGGAAAAGAAAAAAAATCCAAATGGAAAATATCTGTTTGCTTGGGCTTGGAGTGTTTGGCATTTTTTGTTTGTTTGCTTGTTTTTTCTTTCCAGGTGAAAAAGTCTTATATGGGAATGGGAAAAATTAATGCATTTTGTTGGGATATTTTTTCAGGCAATTAAAACTGGTCATGCCAAAATCCTCTGTAAATGGCAAACATTGGCTCTCACTAGCCTGCCAGCTGCTTGGTCCCAATTTTATGGGCTCCTGTGGGCACTGAGCCATAATCAAGGAAGACTATCATCTACCACAGATTTTAGTTTTTTGCAATTTTGTGATGCAAGCAACCACATAATTGAATTCACTGGTTACCGGGAATATGGAATTCTCAAAAACCCTTGTGGATTTATTGGAGTATTTTTTTGTGGTCCCTGGGTGGCTACAGGTTGTGTGGTTGCTGGGCCAATTACATCTTGTAGCGTATTTCAGAATCGCTGTTTTTCTGCTGGGATGCTGGGTGCACATAATTTTGTTGAATGGGTTCTAAAAACAAGACCCACTCAGAAAGGCCCACTGACATAATGCACTCATGGAATAGGATAAAAAAAACCTCCATTTGTCATGTAAAGTTACAAGTTCCCTCTACCCATTCAACATAAGCAGTTATGTTGTATGTCCCATGACAAGCTGCTGCAGTGCCTGAGCCACAGCACCGCTGACAGCACAGGTAGTTTGTATGTGATCCTGGACATGAGCTACAGGTGTCTTAAGGCAGCCCAGGAGACTGCAAATATGGGGAGTTAACCTTGCTGGGTTAATAGGGGCTAGCACAAGAGACCTTAATGCATCTTCTCATACATCACTTGTATGCAGGCTGCTTTTTGCACAGAAGCTGCAAGATCAGAGAACCCTGAGCTCTTAGTAACAAGTGGATCTCCTCTTTACTGTGGGTCTATGCCATTGGCCCAGTGAATAGCCCGTGCAGTTAATGAGTAGTTCTGTTTGCATGGTTCAGTGGTTAGAAACCCTCCAGGGCCCCAGTAGCCTCCTGCTGCTTGCTTACTTGCTGAGATTCGATCCCTTCCCCTGAGGGTGACCTCCCACACTTTCCATCACAGACTCCTCCATATGCCTGGAATACTTCTCATGTAACTTTGCTAATTCAGACAGGGACCACAAGTGGAGTGCACAGTAGTGTTGAGCATTACCATCTCCCTCAGATGAGACTTTGGTTTTAATCAGCAGTTGTGCAGACATGGGTGTGGGGGGAAAATCAGAATCCTCCACCAAAATGTCACTGCTATTGTCCCAGATGTCTCCACCCTGTGTTTCAGGATCTGCACAGTGTACTAATTTGCAGATTTGTTCAGCTGAGATTGAGGATGGTATCTGGCTCAGTAAATGATTTAAGTTTTTTCTGTAATTGCCTCTTTTGTCTTTCAGCTGAGGCCAATAACATTATTGAAAAATCCCTGATTTTCTGTATTTAGGTTTCTGTTTTCAGTCATGAGGGTACCTACCTATGTTTACAGGTTCCCTCAGTTTTCCATTTCAAAAGCAAGTGACGCATTCAATACTTCATTTTCAGACTTCAAAGTATGCAGTAGTATACTCTGCATTTGCAGCTCTCTTGGGAAGAGGAGAATCCTCAGTTTCTTTTTGCACACAAGATAGGCAAGCCCCAGTAGTGTGCATACAATTCCTTTACCTTTACCTTGTCTGATGTTTTTCTCCCTTCTGCATTGTTCTACCTGCTCTACCACTTTGTTCTAAAATTTCTGGGCCAGTTCTATTCCAGCTTGAGATAGTGCACAGCTGTATTTTTGCAGGAGTTTATCCATGGCATTGTGTCTGTGTTGCTAATTTACTTTTTTCTTAAGGGTAAGAGTGTGACATTCAGCTGCCAGAGCTCCAAGGACTTGCACTAAGCAGTTTTACCTGTTTCAGAGCCATGCTAAGGACTTGCACTGAAACAGTTTAAAAGTTAAAACAGATAAGCCTTTTTATTAAAGCAATAGATACAATCAATTTGGAATTACTGTTGATAAATGCACTAACTGCAAAAGGAAATGAAGCTCAGGTTAGTAATTCCTGGGTAACACCTAGTGCAGTTGGAGGCAGCAGCCTCTGTAATAGCACTAATAGGTAACAGAAATGCTGGGAAAGGTGTAACTTGTATGAATGCATAGTTGTTACCAAGAGCTTACCCTGTCTTGTGTAGCAGAAGAGGAGTACAGCCTGCTGACTGTCTCTGCTAGGCCTTCACTCTTCTCCCCCCATCCCTCCTCCACCCCCAAGAGGTACTTGCTTCATGAACTTTTTTGTACGTCTTGATCCCACCTGTCTCTGCCATCTAGGTAACACTCAGCAAGATTTGGGTGGAGAGTTGACTAACATGCTCATATATTTAGTATGTACTCTGTTGGGCTCATTGGCATATTTCGGGCTGTACATTTAAATATTAATTTTGCTGTTAATTAGGCAGAGGTCTTTGCTCAGACACTACAGCCTTCAAAGGCTCTGAAAGAGCAGTTTGCTTTTGTTGCTTTAGCTAAAATGGGACCATCTTATCTTCACAAGTCTCTGTCCTTCAGCCGTGTGGCCGGCCAGCTCAGCCGTCTCCACCTCCAGAGATAGCACAGGAGTTTCATGGTCACAGACGTTTGAAACTTTCTGCCAAAGTGGACTAAATTGGTCACATCCCTGTCTCATGGAAAGCTAGACTGTTAGCCCAAAGGTGCTGAGCAGAATATGTTGCATTTTGTGCCCTTTTATTATTTTTACAATAATAGCTACTTATTGTAGCACAGGCAGTATATAGACTAAATAGACTGTAATAGGGAAGGAGGGATAAAATGAAAGATTCGTGGAAAAGGCTTCACCTTTAGATACCTAAATTCATGGTGGGATTTAGGAGTGGTTTGTGAACGCTTTCTTAGGAACTCAGGCACACCTCCTGAGAGGAGAATACGTAGATATTTAGTTTCAGGTACAAATTAATTTTGAAAAAAGCACTTTAAGTAGGTCATTGAGTAAATTAATAATTCTTCATTTCTGTTTTCTTCATTTGCTGTTTGTGCATGATCTGTGTGGGAAAATATCCTTTGTTACCCTTCTGAGCTGCTGTCCTTAAAGCTTTGATACTAGAAACAACAGGTGGCTAAAGATAAGAGGACATGAAGTAAGCTCTTATGCTTAAAATTATGTAAATACATCCTGTTTGCAGGAATCTTGTTACAAGCTTACATGTAGTCTTTCCATCTGGGTTTTGGTAGAAAATGCCTGAGTAACAAAATTGTTTTCTCTGTTTTTTGTAGGCTCCTGTAAAGATAGCAGTGATTTTTAAACAACTCAGAGTTCTCATTGAGTCTGTTTTGAAGAAGAAGCTTGAAAATCCTAAGATGTCTCTTGAAGGTAAGTTTGTTACTGCATTGCTGACAGTACTATTTGTTAAATGGACCTTGTGGCAAATTTGAGGAAGAGTTAGCACACTTCATCCTCACCCAATAGGGTTAGTGTGACTTGGATATCATTCCATTATCTTGAGGTACATACTAAAAGTCGTTATTAATCCTACATACATTACGTGTCTGCCTCCAGTATGAAGGTCTGCACAACTGCTGTTGTAAAGATACCTCTGATAATATTCAAGGTAGTGGTAGTAGTGGTGAGACATGAGTCTCAAAACAGAAGTAAGATTGTGTGTGATGAACCTCAGGTCATGGATGAATTTTAAGTGTTACACAAGTTTTCTCACAATTTAGGTTAGTGGTGGGAAACTGCACGTTGGCCCCCAAAGTAATGGACAGGGGAGCACAGTTTAAATTTTGGATGCTGGATGTTGAGGAGAATATTGTGGCTGGGGAGGAAGAAGGGGATTTCCTGTGTGCTGATATATCTGCAGTTAACCCATCACTTTCTCAGTCTCTTTGTGAAATACTGAAATGCCCACAAACAGCTTACTCAGTAATTGTATAACCTTTCTAGTGATATACTGTGGACTTACTGTCCGCCCTTTTCCTTCACAAAATGGGAATTGTTTGTCTTGGTTTAGGGCCTAGGATAGCCTAAAACAAAGATTTTAAGTTTCTTGCAAGCTAGTCTTGTGTTCTAAAGTTCTTGGGGTTTGGGAAACAGTTTTTAAGCTCGTTCTTTTCTTCTCACTGTGTTTTCCTTTCCTAGACGACAAGGTCTTACACATCATCAAAGAACTGATAAAAACAGAGAATGGAAACTGAAACCAGAAATCAGTAAGAAACCAGAGGTGCAGTAATGGCAGGGGAGATACGCACTCCAGCTTATCTGACAGTGTTTAAATGCTTCGTGTGGTTGGTATCAGCCATGATGGGCAAAGACTGCATGACTTCACATGGACTTTACCTTTCTCCCTGTTGTTTTTAACAATGAACACTGAGTATGTCTAGCCTTTACAAAATATTTGGTGCCATTTGTCTGACTGTATGGACAACGGATGGAAGCAGTTTCTTTTCAATATAAGAATTACTGTGGCCAATTCCTCTTTTGTTTAACATACTAATCATGCCATCACTGGCGGTGCAGACTGTAGCCATGATTGAAGGTTGGGTCCTGAATCTCTGCTGAGAAGAGTTCTGTTAGATGTATGCAAACAGAAGGCAAATGTTTGTGTGGGTTTCCGAAGTGGCAATTTAATTTTGATGTATGAATGTTAAGTATTAAAGCAATACATCCTACAGGTGTCTTCATTTTTCTGTATGATTTATATTAATAAGGCAGTGTGGGCTCCTATGAGCAGGTGCTCAGCCAGACAACAGTATTGACCATCACCTGCTTCTCACACTGGTACCTCCCTAGTCACCTTGATCCTTGTCTCCCTGCTACTGTAGTAAAAGCTCTGCACAGTCCTGCAAACCCTTGCAAGCAATGATTGTGATGATCATGCCTTTCCCTCTTTATTGATCAAAGTTTAGGCTGACCTGCTTTGAGGCTATACCAGAGCAGCTCCTTTCATGGCTCTTCAGCCAGCAGCTGAAGCCTTCTGGCCTTCATTATTCTCTCTGATCACTTGCCTCACAGTGTTGACATGTCTCTGTGTTCCTTTGTTTCTTACTTCTTTTATGCTGAATATTTTTTAACTGGATAACTTAATGAATCAGATGCTCTTACATTCCACTTATTCACACTATTTACAATTATGAAGTGAAATTTTGGATGACCAACTCATCTTTCAAGAATGAGGAATATTTTTTTGGGAGGAGGGTTTGCCTTTAAACGATTGTAGTTGGATAGGAACTCTGGCATAGTACAGAAGACTTTTTTTTTTTAATCTGAAAAACACAGGTTTCATACGGCAGAGTTTAATAATATATGGAAAGGGCACTGAGGGAAGTGTGTGAAAATGCAAAATACGTGGAGCTATCCAATCATATGATCACAGGGCACCAGCAGAGCTGATACTACTTCACTAAGAGTGAACATAAACTAAGTGTACATAAGCTGAGAGTTAAACTAGCTTGTGCATGTTCTGGAAGAGGCAAGTTCTGGTAACAGCAGTTTGGTAAGAACTCTGAGGGAAGATCACATCTGTATCCTTTTATGAATTGTGATAAGCTAGCATTAGTTCTGGTTTCCTAGAAGAGCCAGAAAGTGGCTTGTTGGGGTGTTTTTTAATTCCAAAGTATGCAACAGTTATGCAATGAAGCATTTAAACAGTTAAATTTCAATCTTAAGACTTCAGTTTTGCACTCTGCATTCACAGGTTCATTTTTCTTTCACGTCAGAGGCATAGATGTAAAAACTTGCAAACTACATCCTTTAAGACAAACATTAAATCTACACCCTTTACAAGATCCTACATTTTGTTCTGATGTCTTTTATTTGTGTCCTTTGAAATCATGACTTGGAAATTATATACTTCAGTAATATAGCAACTAACAAGATCCTGTTTCTTTTGGGTTTGAATTTTGCATATCAATTGTAGGTTTTAGATGGCTAAATCCTAGCAAAAGTGTTAATTGTCCTGGATTTCTCTTTTATTTAACTGTGTGATGAACAGAGAGCAGTTTTGTTTCACTTTTGTATGGTAATGTTAAAATTCGGATGCATTCTTTGTTGTTTCTCTAGCATGCCCTGCTTAAACTTAAAGAAAAAGCTTCTTCTGGTTGCTGTTAAGGGGATATATTGAAATATCTAGGAAATTGCACATGCTCTGGAGCAAGCAAGTTTTCTGCAAAAGAGGTGAAACAGGTCACACTGTGGTGTTCAGATGAGCACAGTCATCTACACTGGCTTTCTGCTACTCCAGTGTACGTGAGCAACTTTTGTGCCTCTGCTCTTCTGGGTGGATAAACATTCTCTTTTGCTCCATTTGTTTAATAAATACTTCTGCTAACACCCTTGTGTTACTTTCCTTAAAGCGTTTGTTAGACACAAGACGGATATCAACAGATCTTTCTCAGTGTGGTCACAACAGGGCTGTTTCAGGGTTTACTTTTCTTTTAAAAGCAACATGCTCCCTGGTCTCTGCATCCTCTTATAGGAGAGGATGTCCTGCTGCTGCCACTCAAGCAGTAGAATTCCCACTGTCTTTTTCTGCTGGGGTTGATAGACTGCATGAGGTTCTTTTATCATTAACATCTTCCCTATCACTCAACACAGGAGAGGTTTTCTTTTTCCTTTCTATGTGTCCTTCCTCATCTATAGCAGACAATCAATGGGGCATATAACCAAATTTTATCTGATAAAATAGTTGTGTCTGTGCTCAAGTCTTCCTCTGTAAGCTGGTGGTCATGGTGCAAATTTGGATTTCCCTCCATTTGGCTGTTTAAAATAGTGCTCTTGTTATGTCAGTAATGCATGGGTAGAAGTGGAACCAAGACCCCAAACTGCCCAGAGAACTTGAGAATTCCTGGTATCTCCCTTGGTGTATTCATGCTACTTTTCCCAGTGACCTACAATGGAAGTATTATTTGTATGTGGAGCAGCCCATAGCTGTTGTGAGCTCACTGGGTTCAGAGTTAAAATGGTAGGAGCTGGAGAGTCATTTACAGAATCATGAAAGGTTTTGGGTTGGAAGGGACCTTGAAAGGTCATCTAGTCTACTCTAGTGAGCAGGGGCATCTTTATCTAGATCCGGTTTCTCGGAGCCCTGTCCAACATGATCTTGAATGTTTCCAGGGATGGGGCACCTACCGAACTCAGAGCAATCTGTTCCAGTGTTTCACCACCCTCGGTGTAAAAAATTTTTCTTCTATCTAGTCTAAACCTACTCTTTTCCCATTTAAAACCATGAGCCCTTGTCCTATCGTAACAGGCCTACTAAAAATTCTGTCCCCATCTTTCTTATAGGCCCCTTTTAAGGCTGCAATAGGGTCTCCCCGGAGCCTTCTCTTCTCCAGGCTGAACAACCACAACTCTTTCAGCCTGTTGGCTGAAATAGGAGAGGTGATCCAGCCCTCTGATAATTTTTGTGGACCTCTCCTGGACCTGGTTTAGCAGGTCCCTGTCCTTCCTGTGCTGAGGGCTCCAGAGCTGGACACAGTACTGCTGGTGAGGTCTCAGGAGAGCAGAGGGGCAGCATCACCTCTCACAAATTGTTGACCACCCTTTTGATGAAGCCCAGGAGATGATTAGCTTCCTGGTCTGCAAAAATGCATTGCTGGCTCATGTCCAGCTTTTCATCCACAAACACCCCCAAGTCCCCTGCAGGGCTGCTCTCAATCCCTTCATCCCTCAGGTTGTATTGATACTGAGGATTGCCCCCACCCAGGTGCAGGACCTTGCATTTCGCTTACATGAGGTTCACATGGGCCCACTTCTCAAGCTTGTCCAGGTCCCTCTGGATGGCACCCTGTCCCTCAGGCATGTCAGCTGCACCACTCAGCTTGGTATTGTCTGCAAACTTGCTGAGAGTGCCCTTGGTAGCACTGTCTGACTTTGGTAAAGATACTGAACAACACTGGTCCCAGTATGGGACTCCGAGCGATACCACTTATCATTGATCTCCATCTGGACATCAAGCCATTGACCACTACTCTCTGTATGCAACTGTCCAACCAATTCCTCTTTCCACTGAGCAGTGCACCCATCAAATCCATATCTGTCCGATTTAGACAGGAGGATGTTGTGGGAGACCGTGTCAAATGGCAAATGGAAGACGCAGCAGCTTCACCTGGCTCGGTTCAGGCTCTGCTGTGCCTGGTTTGACGGCACTCCTGCCCAGTTTGCCCCCTGCGCCCTTCCGGAGCGTGGTCGCCGTCCACGCGAGTCACGGACCTGCGGTCCTGGCGTTGTGGCGCCAGACGTTGTGGTAGCTCGGTTGCTTTTTGACCCGGTCGCAAACTTCGCTTTTAAGACCACAGGGGCGGCCGGGGGTGCCCAGCCGGTCCCG
>NW_008622316.1:636-9989 GCF_000691845.1 Merops nubicus | reverse complement strand
GGTCCCTCTGGATGGCTCCCTTCCCTCAGGGGAGGCCACCACACCACACGCACACTTCCTGAGGGTGCCCTCAGTGCCACCATCCGTGTCCCTGACAAAGATGCCCAACAGCCCTGGACCCAGAGCAGCCCCCTGAGGACCCCCCTTGTCACCAGCCTCCACTTGGACTTTGAGCCATTGATCACAACTCTTTGAGTGTGACCTTCTGGCCAGTTCCTCATCCACTGAGTGCTCCATCCATGGACTCTGTGTCTCTCCCTCTTAGAGACAAGGCTGAGGTTCCTCAAACCATGGGCATCACCACCCTCCACGCAGGTGCTGCACTGCTCCCTGTGGGTCAGGACCCCCTGGCCACCAGCCCCCCTCGTGGCACATGTCACTCTCACAGCCATGGTCCCACCCAGCAGCTGCAGCTTCCACTGTGCAGCCACAGGAGGACATCACCTTGTCCCTTCCCACACCAACAGAGGGAAGAGAAAAACCAGACAAGCTCCAAGACAGACGTGCCACACAAGGGGCCAGTGGGACAAGGGGCATCACCAGACCTGCTTGAGGTGGCCTCAGCTGCAGGCTCTGGGGAGGCAGCACCATTTGCCTTGGCCAGGAGATCCAAGCTCCAGGCAGCAAGAAGGAGGCAGAAGCCAGGACATTTGCAGTGCTCTCCTCCAAGCTCTGACACAGGCCATGGGGAGCTGGGACGTCCCCCTCCTGGTCCCCTCCTCTCCCTGATGCCACAGGAGCTGGCTCCTAACACTGTCCTACTCCAGAAAAACCACCCTGCCTGCTGCTGGGATGTCCACCTGCTTGACTTTCTCCACTGACAGCTCTGAGGACAACCAAGAAGCTTCTCAGAGAGCCCACCAGCTCTTCCCTCAGAGGTCCATAGCTCCCATTGCAGCAGCAGGGCCACCAGTGTGGGCAGCTCTGGCAGAAGACTGCCCTGGCTGCTTCTCCCCAGGGTGGCTGTCACACAGATATGGGAGAGGACTGAGATACTCATCTGCAGCTGTCCCCCAGAGGCCACTGCTCCCCAGCCTTGACGACCAGCAGCACACCAGACTGCAGCCTGCTCCCACCAGACTCCCAGCAAGTCCCTGCCTGGAGCATCAGACTGAATTTAAGGGTCCATAGATGAGGGAGGGCACAAGGCTGGAAGGGCAGCATTGAACATTGGCCCTTGGTCCATCATGACACAGTACAACCCCTACCAGGACGTGGTGGGTTGTGGGAGCAGCCTGTGCCCCACACCAACACTGACCTCTCCAAAATGAACGGGCTGAAGGAGAAACAGAATGGGTTGGGTTGGAAGGGACCTTAAAGATCATCTCATTCCAACCCCCTGCCATGGGCAGGGACACCTCCTGCTAAAGCAGGTTGCCCAAAGCCTTGTCCAGCCTGGTCTTGAAAACCTCCAGTGATGGCGCATCAACAAAGGCCAGGGTCTCACCACCCTCAGAGTGAAGAACTTCTTCCTCATTTCTGACATAAATCTCCCCTCTTCCAGTTTGAAGCCATTCCCCCACGTCCTACCACTATAAGCCCTCATAAAAAGGCCCCTCCCAGCTTTCTTGTAGGCCCCCTTCAGACACTGGGAGAAGGGAGGGAGGGGAAGGAACCCAACCACAGCCTGGGTTCCCTCTGTGCTCCTCCCTGCCAAGCCTGGCTGGCTCCTTTCCCAACAGGCACCAGCCTGGGTGAGGAGCTGCAGTTGTCTCCACCCTCTACTGGCCAGGCCCATCTGCTGCATGGCAACTCACCCCCTCCCCAGCCCTGCAAAACCCAACTGCCTGCCACCCTCCCAGGTGCCTGCCCAGGAGAGGAGCTCCTCCCCAAAACAAGCACTCCACAGAGTCTTCACCTTTACCCACGGGAGGGTTTTTCCTGGGCAGGGGACCCTTTGCAGGGAGGAGGATGATGCTCTCAGCACCCTGCTGTGGGGGTGGCAGGGCCCTGCTAGAGGCTCTTGTTGGGTGCACACAGCAAGGAAGCCCTGGAGCAGCTGCCCAGAGAGGCTGTGGAGTCTCCTCTGGAGAGATCCCAAACCCTCCTGTCTGTGACCCTGGGCACCCTGCTGTGGGTGAGCTGCTGGAGGAGGGGGGTTGGATGAGGTGATCTCCAGAGGTCCCTCCCCACCCCACCATGGTGGGATCCTGTGACAGGGCAAGGGCTGTCTGATCACACCCCTCCAGCAGCAGGGATGGTGCTGGCCCCACCTGCCCATGCTCCCACAGCCAACCAGGTCATGCTGGACACCAGCTGGCAGGAGACACCACCATGCTCTGCACTGACCTTGGCACTCACAACGGCACAATCAGAGTACTCAAAAATGAATAGAGAAGGAAATCCAACCAGGGTGGCAGCTCCCAGAGGGCTGGTGGGGTCCCAGGGACCCTCGCTGCTGGCTCTGCCTTGTGGGTTGGGAGCCCCAGGGCCAGCCCAGGCCAAGGGGACAGTCTCTAGAGTTGGCTGGGATGCCAGGGCAGCTCCACGGGCAGGGCCCAGCAGCAGAGCTGCCCAGAGGGTGGGTGGCTGCTCCTGGCCACTGTTTGTGAGAGCACAGTGGTGGTGGGGAAGGGAGGGTCACTGCAGGGACAGCGTGTCCCTTTGCTCCCCTCTGACATGCAGGAATTTTCATAGAACCACAGAATCATTTGGGTTAGAAGAAGCATTTGAGATCATCATCAGGTTCAACCCTAACCCCAGCACTGCCAGGTCCCCACTGCCCCGTGTCCCTCACACCACATCTCCACAGCTTGGAAACCCCTCCAGGGGTGGGGACTCCACCACTGCCCTGGGCAGCCTGGCACAGCCCTGGGCAACCCTCCAGGGCAAGAAATTGTTCCTCAGGGACAACTGAAACCTCCCCTGGGGCAGCTTGAGGCTGTTTCCTCTTGTCCTGTCCCTTGTTCCTTGGGAGCAGAGCCCGACCCCCCCTGGCTCCAGGCTCCTGTCAGGAGCTGTGCAGAGCCAGAAGGTCTCCCCTGAGCCTCCTTTGCTCCAGGCTCAGCACCCCCAGCTCCCTCAGCTGCTCCTCTCCACACTTGGCCTCTAGACCCTTCCCCAGCTTCATTGCCCTTCTCTGGCCACGCTCCAGCCCCTCAAGGTCCTTCTTGGAGTGAGGGGCCCAAACCTGACCCCAGGATTCAAGGTGCTGCCTTCACCAGTGCTCATCTCCACCCTCCTCTGCAGGACACATTCTCCAGCACCCCGACCACCTTAGTGCCCCTCCACTGAACTACTAGTTCAGTGGGAACTACTGCTAGTAGTAGACTCACATCCCCACCTTTCTGGGTTCCACCCCTGCAGCACTGGGGAAGCTTTTGGTACGGTACCAAACTCTTCCTGGAACAGCTTTAGCACCAGGTCTGACCCCTCGTGGGGCTCCAGGCACCCACACTGCAACACAGGACAGAGGTTGGCCCCCCAGCACACGTGGTCTGTAGCATCCAGGACCTGCAGCCCCCCTGTATAAAGCAGCTCTAGGATGCAATCATCACACCAAGGTCAAAGGAGGAAGGAAAATCAACTCCAGAGAGGACACCACCTTCCTCACACAACCTCCACCTCACACCAGGAGTCTCCTTCGCTGGGACTGGAGCTGGGGCCTTGCTCTGAGCTCCTCCTTTCACCATTCCCTTTGTTCCTTCAGTCCACAACGGCTACAACTACACAGATTCCTCCTCTCGTGGAAGCAGGTGATGAAATAAAGACTTCCTGATCCTGAAATATTCATTCTGGAGAGCTCCTGAGCTTTATCACATATTTATATCTGCTCCCACTCTCCAGAGTCAAACCAGGACAAACTGCCAGCTAGCTCCCAGAAACACAGCTTGGAGAGGGGAAGGAAAAACTGCTGAGGGACCAGCCTGTGATGCTTCCATGCCCAGCTGGGCTCTGGCCAGGACACCCCTTCTTTCTGGAGGTGACCCCCTCCCAGCCCAGCCCAGCCCCAGTGCTCCTGACCATCCACTGGGGCAGGATCATTCCACTGATGCAGAAAACAGCATTTTCCACTGGTAATCACTTGCAACGAGCTGCAGCAGGACGAGGGGATTTGTTCTGTTCAATCAAGCAACGGGGGCAGAGGAGGATCAGTCACAGAAGCAGACAGGAGGGAAAAAGCCCAGCCTAGCTCTGCAGCAGGAGACCCTGCAAGGCTGAGCCCTGATGGGTCTGGGATGGTCCTGTGCCTCCTCAGCACCACGCACCCACCCCAGAAGGTGCCACGTGGCTGGAACAGACACCAAGAGTTTTCCATGGTGACGACACGCTCCAGGTCCTGGGAATTTCTTGGTCTTGTTGCACCAAACCTCAGGGGGGTTCTCGTGTAGTTTCTGCTTAGCTTCTACCTTCCCACCCCAGAGAGAGCTCAGATGTGCTCCACTGACCAGAGAGAGAAGAGACTGTGGGGTTTTAATGAGAAGTTCCCAGGGGAAAACTAAACTCTGCTAATGAGAAGTCTGAGAGTAAAACCACTGGCCCCAGCTGGCTGGAGTTCACTCAGCAGTCTGTTTTTCTGGTAGCCCATAAAACCACAGAAGACGCTCTCAAACTGCAGCTTTCCCTGCCATTTATTCTGTTCTCAGCCTCCTGAAAACAGGACTTGCCTGTCCTGAGCCAGACAGATGTTGAGGGTGAGTGGGATGGGTCATTCTGTGGTAGGACAGGTAAGAAAGGACTTCAAGGTGATGCTCTCTGTGTACAGCTGCTGGCAAAGGAGGCCAGTGGGACAGAGAACATGTTCCTCTACCCTTCACCAGCCATGAAGAGTCCCCAAGGAACCTGCCAAGAGCAGGGTGGGAAACAGAACACCAAAAGAGGCACAACTGGGCCAGGAGCACCCTGGAAGTTCCTGTAACACACACTGAAGTCTGGCTGTGATGAAGGGAGGAAGTTGAGACCATCACGGATTGAGAGTGGTCCTGAGGAGAAAGACCTGGGGGTGCTGGTTGATGAAAAGCTCAACATGACCAACAATATGTGACTGCAGCCCAGGAGCCCCCCCAGCCTGGGCTGCCCCCCCAGCAGCGTGGGCAGCAGGGCAGGGAGGGGATCCTGCCCCTCTGGGGAGACCCCACATGGAAACTGCATCCAGCTCTGGAGTCCCCAGTACAAGAAGGACATGGACCTGTTGGAGTGGGTCCAGAGGAGGGTCATGAAGGTGACCAGTGGGCCAGAACACTGCTCCTATAAGGACAAGCTGAGAGTTGAGCTGGGACCTTTCAGCCTGGAGAAGAGGAGGCTCCAGGGAGACCTTATTGCAGCCTTCCAGTATCTGAAGGGAGCCTACAAGACAATCTGGGGAGGGACTTTTTCCAAGGGCTTGTAGTGATGGGATGAGGGGCAATGGCTTCAAACTGGAAGAGGGGAGATTTAGATGAGATGCAAGGAAGAATTTCTTCACTATCGTTTGGCCCAGGAGAAGGAGAGAAGGAGCAGAGTCTCTGAAGGGATCTGCCCATCTGAATACGTGGTCCCTGGAGCTGCAAGGAGGCCAAGGGAGCCAGGTGTGGAAGGAGCAGGCCCAGCACCAGCTCTCCCCCAGGGCAGCGTTATCCCAAACCAAGGGACTGGAGATGAGAGACTTTTATCATCCTTCATGCAAACCACCTGAGCAGACTCAGAATCTGGAAAGCTTGCCTCGTGAGAAAAGCAGGACGGGCATCGTTAGCCTTTAATAACCCTTAATTGCTTTGGTGTTGTCAGATCCTGGCTGGCAGAGGCAGAGCAGTGGGGCTGGCAGGGCGCTGGGCGCCGCGGGCACGCCGGGGCAGGATTGCTCCAACGGCTCCTTCCCTGCTGAGCAGCTTCCCCAAAGCTCTGCCAGGGCAGCAAGGAGACTCCCTGGGGATACAAAAGGAAGAGGCAGGGCAAGGATTTCAAGGAGACCAGCAAAGTCTGAGTTCCAGCTTCGCTCAAAGGCCTGGAGGCTTTGCAAGCCCTGGATTCACAAGCTGTCGAGGAGGGAGGGGGTGTCTCACCCTAAGGAAGCACCTCCAGGGCCTCTCCGAGGTCACCAGGATGCAGGGCCCAGGTGAGGTGGCCAAGGGCAACGTGACCCCTTCAAAACTCAGGATGGAGGCAGGGGGAACAACACCAGACCCACGGGGCCACCACGGGACAGGCTTTGCTGCAGCAAGGCTGGCAGGAGAACACCCTGGGAAGGTCCAGCCCCGGGGACAGGCACCAGCACAGCCTCAGCTCCTCTCAACCTGCTCTGCTTCTCATCAAGACTAATTTCAGCCCATTCTTATAATTAATAACCCCACCTTGCCTCCCTGCAGGGGAAATTTCAGCAGTTGCAATCCCAGCTTCCTTAAAAAAAGACTCCAATTTAGTGCCACACTCCCCCTGCCACTGTCCTGGGCTCTGCTCCATGATTTACCTTCTCTATACCTCATTTCCCCAGGCTTTAGGGTATCTGGGGAAATTAGGAGTAAACAGTATCAAGCTCTTATTGCATCTCAGTATTACACTAGGTGAGGAAAATTTGTGTCCTTAACTCAGGATTTGGCTCAAGGAGGTGATAAATTGAATGGTCTGTCTTGCCTTATTTTGACTACATGACAAAGACACTGCCCAAAATCCACATATTAGGGGATAGCTGAAACTACTTAAGAGCAAATACACAAAGGAGATAAACCAGTTTTATAGGTTTTTTTTTTGTCATGGTTGCATGAAATTGGGGTGTAGAAAGCACAAAAGATCTCTGCAGATCCTCTGGTTCTGCTAAAACATTTGGAAGCACCTCAGTGTGGCTGCAGCCCCCCCAAAATCTGAGTTTTCAGGGGAAAAAGGTCCCCAGTTCTCCAGCAAAGAATTCAAGAACTTGATTTTTAAAAACAAACACACAAACCCTCAAAAGAAAGAGACCAGAAGGGCCTGAACTCTTGGAAGACTTACAGACACAAATGATGTTGGCTGTTTGTGGATATCAGCTTCATTTTCTCCCACACTTGGAGAGTAGAGTTCTTTAGAAAGCCTGGTAAAAATTGGTTCAGATACCCTGGGTGTTTTTTCTTATAAGATTCCATCCTTGGTCTGAGCAGAATAGAATTATTACCTGTTTGCAAGATAATTTGTATAGGAAGGCCCCAAACCCCCCCAAGTTTCACACCCAGCCATCAAAGCGAGGTGTCCACGCTGAAAAGCTTCACTTTGGAGGAAGGGCAGGGGCTCCAAAAACTCCTCTGACCATGGGTGGCCCAGAAATCCTTCCCTGCCTTAAGGCAGCTCAGAAAACTCAGGAGGCTGTGAAGGGTCAGTCCTGGTGGGCCCCTTCTCTGGGTGACAATACAGATGACCTGAAAACTGGTGACTGAGGGTGAGAGGAGAGTGGTTCAGCTGCCAGGCTGCAAGACAGGCCCAAGGTGAAAGGCTCAGAGCTGACTGAGGAGGAATGATACCTGCTGACTTCAGCCCTGACCCTCAGCCCAAAAACCTCTGGGTTCTTTGAACATGGCAGGAGAAGAAACAATAACAGAGCAAACATGGCCCTGGCAACGTCAACACAGCAAGGACTGATGGAGTATGATCAATCTGGTCCCACACCCAGCAGGTGAGACACCAAACCCTCTGGGATGAGCTGTAGCACAACCCCTCCATGCAGCAACAGCCCTTAAATCTCAAGGTGTGCCAGGAAGAGGGTGGTGGGAGACCCCAGAAGCACCCAACAGCCTCCTGTGCCCACAGGAAGCTGAGGACAAACACACCTAGAGCAGCGTGAAGCCAAATCCCACCCCAGAGGCAGCCTCTCCTCTGCAGTCACCAGGGCTCCTTGCAGATCTGGACAGACTGGTGAGCAGTTGAATGCTGAACATGTGAGCAGGAGACATCACCCAGGGGCCACTCCCAGCAGGAGCACAGAGCTCCAGGGCTTCCCTGGAGTCAGGCTGGCACAAGATGTCCAGCCACCAGGGGATACCAAGAACAGGAAGAGGATTTAGGACCAACGTGCCAGAGCTAGGAGGACTAGCCAGAGGCTTGGAAGGAACATCTGGGAAGGTGATGTTCTACACCAGTTCCTTTCCAATCGTGGCAGGTTTTAATTTAAAAGCCAACAGAAATTGTGCCCTTTAAATAAAAAGGCACAAAAGTTGGTACCAGCAGTGAAGCAGAAGACCCCAGGAAGAGCAGCACAGGGCTAAGGCCTCTCTCAGAGCATCAACAGTAGCCAAGAATTGGCCTCCAGGGAGGCCACAGAACATCCCCTTCACCACGTCTTCTGCCCAGAGAGGAAGAAGAACAACTTTGCTGTCTTCAACACATCACTGAGAGCTGAACAAGGCTGGCACACCAAGGGGAGATGCCCCTTTTTTGCTCCATCAGGGATGTGTGCCACCCCCTCAGACCTGATGGCCAAGGAGGTCTTCCTCTGAACTCCCTCCTCTGTTGGTACCTCTCACCCATCTCCACTGGAGATCTGCTGGGCTGGCTCTGCCCCAACCCTGCCATCAACCCTTCCCAGGGAGCCCAGGGGGCACATCTGCTGCCCCCACAGTGGGCTGGCCACAGGAACACCTCTCTGCCCACACAGAGCCTGCCCAGGGGCAGCAGGGTGGGGACAGCTTCCATCAGTGATCACCTACTGCCTGGGGCAGGAAAGGTGGAGGAGATGGCCAGAATTGCTCAAAGGGGAAGGATTTCAGATTAAAGGTGGGAAGGAACAGACTACAGGACATCTCTTTGGATGCCCCATGTCTGGAGAGCATGGCACAGACCAGGACTGAGGAGCTGATGATCTGTGAACAACTCCACACCCCCACCTCTGTCTCACAGCCAGAGCCACCAGCTCAGCTCCAAAACACCACCTTCTACTTTCAGGGTGCAAATTAAATCCCTTCTTCCCAGGATGAAAAGGAAATTCAAAGCTATTTGCTGCCTTTGAGGCCTGAAAGGCAAAGCCCTGCTGCAGGAGGCTGCCAGGCCAGCGTGGGGGGGGGACTGTGAGCCCCCTGCATGGGCTGGGGGTGCTGGCAGCTACTGCAAACAACCACAGCCACGGGGAAGGGGGTGGGAGGACCCTGCCCACCACTTGATCTCACCACTTCCCAGCCCTGCCCATAACCAGCTGCATGGGGCAAGCTGCTATTTGCTTGAGAAATAACCATTTTTTCCTCCTAAATTCTTCCTGAAAAAATAATTTCAAGGCACAGCTTTAAGGTGCAATCAAGAAAAAAAACCCAACAGTGATCAAGAGCTTGGTACCATGTGGGATGGATGGGGAGAGGAAGACTCCTGCTTCTGAGAGGCCTGGGGCTGAGCCCGGGGCTGCAGCCTGCCAGGGGGAAATCATAGGATCAGGTTGGAAAAGACTTCCAAGGTCAAGTCCAACCACCACCCCAACACTACCA
>NW_008622316.1:0-211 GCF_000691845.1 Merops nubicus | reverse complement strand
AGCCCTGCCCTCAAGCTGTGGCCTCCCCAGTGCCCAGCCCAGGGGCACGATCCCTTCCCTGCTCCTGCTGGCCACTCGTTTTGAAAAAGCAGAGCCTGCAGCCTCCCCTTCTCCCAGGGCTTTAACTTGGCCACCAACCAGCTCCTGGCAGAGCTACTGCTGGGTGCTCTCCCTGGGAACAAGATCCTCGTGCCCCAGCCCAGGCTGCCCA
>NW_008622315.1:0-5552 GCF_000691845.1 Merops nubicus | reverse complement strand
TTTTCTTAACTCCCAAATTTTTTTCAACGTAAAATTTCTTTTGCTCGTGCCCCACGTTGGGCACCAATTATGTCCTGGTTCCGTGTAAAAAGGGGTTCGGGGCAGGACCCACACGGAACGGAACTATGTACTCGCCTCTCCCCCCCTGAGAGAGAGAGAGACACACTTTGGAAAAAAAAAATTGAAATATATTGTTTAATAAGGAACAGAAAACGAAAAAGGGAGGTAAGGAAAATAATATATACAAAGATTAGGGGAAAAATACAAAAGCTAAAATATACAAAACCCTCAGAAATGGTTCCAGGGTCCCACGGAGTGAAAGGACAACCTCCCTCTCCGAGCTCCAAGGCAGGAGTGAGATTAGAAACCACTCCCTGCCTCTTATCAGAGTGTGTGTGGGAAGGGGAATACAATGGTTCACCCTCACCCGGGGTTCTCCCAGTTGCTGGAAGGTCATGCCCCCATTCCAAGCCTCAAACCACAACATGCTCTCATTAGACAGATTATACACTGCCACAGAATGCCAAGAAGGGGAAAGTCATTGGACAAGCTCCCCTATATGCAGCATATGCTGCAGTCATGAAAGCTTGAACCTCTTTACCTACAAAGAATACAAGCCATTCCCAGCTAATGTGAAATAATTTGCTGTTGTGTATACAATAAATTGTAAACCTGCCACCACGGTGTGAATTTGAGTGTCCATCTGCTTTCTGAGAGATATCTATCTAATGGAACAGGTATTATCAAAGAATTTATTTACAAACAGATTTTATTAAGAAATGCTAGGGACATTTAAGCTTAATAATTATATTAAAGCTTAAGAAATATGTATTATTGGAGGTGCTATTCAGCCTTTTCTACAAAAATTTGACTTCACTTCTATAAATGAATGGGAGTTTTGTCATTCTCTCTAAAAGGACTAAAATCACACCCTACTTTAACAATCTCTTAGTTATTAGACTATAGGGAATTCAAAACTGCTTTTCTCCTCATGTATGAAATCTTCAGTAATCTATTAAATAGTATTTTCCTGTATACTGTAGCCTTTTGACATGAATAGTTGTGTTTCAGAAGCAGTAATTGTACAAGCTCAGATTTAATTTCACATTTCCTTCTAGTGATTCTAGTTTGCTCTCAACAGTACTAGCTCTGTAGTAGTATCTCTGTTGTGATCCTAGCTGGGAAACCATTGCATGTCAATGACTTAGTGACCTATATAATTGTCCCAAAGACAATTAAGGAGAATGTTCATCCACAGAGAGGTCTGCACAGCATGCCATGCAAAAAAAGCAGTCTGGGGTTCATCCAAAGCTGCACAAAAGCAGGGTCTCCAGCATCTATAGGGATATAAGATTTACCTACTATTTATATTCCTATTTTTTACTTGTATGAAAACAGCTATTTTAGTAAGCCATTTCTTGTCAGACCTTTCTTATTGAGGTCCAAAATAAATCATAGAAACATAGAACCACAGAATAGTTTGGGTTGGAAGGGACCTTAAAGCCTTGAAGATCATCTAATTCCAATACCCTGCCATGGGCAGGGACATCTTCTGTTATATCAGGTTGCTCAAAGCCCCATCCAGCCTGGCCTTGAAAGCTTCCAGGGATAGGAGATCCACAACTTCTCTGAGCAACTTCCTCCAGTGTCTCACGACACTCACAGTAAAGAATTTCTTTGTAATGCCCAATCTAAATCTACCCTCTTTCAGTTTGAAACTGTTACCCCTTGTCCTATCTCTACACTCCTTCATAAAATATTCTTCTCCATCTTTCCTGTAGGCTTGGAAAGTACAGGAAGTCTGCTATAAAGGTCTTACCAGAGCCTTCTCTTCTCCAGGCTCAACCACCCCAAAGAATCCTCCATCATCTCCCTCTCACACACTTCTCTTCTTGACCCAGTGAAGAACAGGGCCACTCTTGACTTACCTTTTATATCTTTTCCTTCTTCAAACAGAAACAGATTTGCAAAATGGTTGAGTCTGATTAACCTATTTCCTGAAGAAAACAGCCCGAAATCCTATGGTTGCAGAGCTTAAACTCTGAGGTCATTTGCTCTCAGACAACATTTTGAACTTGGAGCTCTTTTTCCTCTTTGGGAAAAATCAAGTACATTACTACACTACCACTGAATGTGTAGTAGAGATTACAACCTAACTTGGTTCACTGAAAGTCTACAAAGACAGCCTGGATGAAAAAAAAAACTCAGTTCAGCCAGAAGTCTTGGAAACCTAGAAGGTAACACTCTTCCATCAGTCAATGGGAAGATGAATAGAAGACAAGGCAGTGCTGTGGAATCCAGCTTACAAAACCAAACTATTCACTGTGTAGTTTGTTCCCAAAATGCTCACTTTGAGCAGAGGGAAGATGGCTTAAGTGTCTAGATTCTTATATCACCTGAATTTACCTAATGTACATTCCAAAAATGGCTACTTTTTACCAATGGGAGCACCATTGTAAAATGTACAGTTAACAAAATTCAGGAAGACTAAGGAATGAAGAGTGCTGTGTAAAATCTAATAGCATAATCCTTCAGGTTAGCCTCCCATTAAGAGGATTTCTTGGTTAACAAAAACACATTTCAAAAGAATTATTATTTGGGGAGCTTCAAAATCAATCATGCTGATAGATGATCTCATTTGTCTGAGAAAGGGCTGTTCCAGTACTGTGAGAAGAAATAAGGAACAGCAAAGTCGGCTGTGAGCCACTTGGCACAGTGGTTTGGCATACACTGCTCTGCATCTTAGTGACGGAAGGACAGAAAGCTCTTAGAAAAATAAGTAGACAGAATCAATCTCATGAGACAGTCAAAGTCTTAACTGCCATTTTCCTCTGAAGATTTCTTCTTTAAAAGAACTGATCCTTTACATTAGGCAGCAGTCTTGTGACTGGTTATGTTCAAGTACTCATGGAGTAATACTGAAGCTGATGTCCTTACTGTGAGTGTCCTGAAAAAGTGTTAATGAAACTTTGCAGACTGTACCAGAAACTTAAATATAAAGGATTCACAAGGATATACAATGATTCACAATTAAGCTACAATCAAACTCATTAGTTGCCATTCAATACAAATGCTGACAATCTGCTCCACAGCTACTCTAATGCTAATCACACTAGATCCTTAATGAGGCCAATGCCAGTGTGGCATTTATCTGGAGTGATGAAGGTCAGCTGCCTCACTCTCAACATGCCTCCTACAGGCACAGAAGCCTGAGGGGAAAAACTAACATCACACCAGGGGCACAGATGTGCCGGCAGGAAAATGTTCCTCTAGTTATTTATGGTTGGATAAAGTAATTTATAGAATCTCAGTGGAGCCAGAGGACCATAACCAGACTTGAAAAACTATTTCCTTTTTTAATCCTCACAGGAATTTCTGAATACTGTAGCTACACAGCATTCATGAAGTCTTCCCCTCAAAGTGTTTTCATCCAACCTTGTTATCTGAAAGAGGTTTCTGGAGGGGTCGTGGGGGGGGCTTCTGTAGAATATTTCCCACCAGAAAATCAGGATGGTGTCAGGAGTGGGATTCCAGGGCTCCTGAGGAATCACAGGCCACGCTCTTGGGTACCCCGGGCCCCGTCTTTTGGTTCCCTTTTTTTTTTTTTTTTTGTGTTTTGTTGACTGAAATTGAGACCAGAGGTAGGAATAAGTGCCCTCAAGGTGAAAGTCGAGGCGCAGGTTCACGCTGCTCCCGAACCTATTGGGCCCCCAGGGCCTCCAGAGGCATTGAAGATTCCGAAAAAGAGCCCGGAAGTCGCCCAGAAAGAGCCACAGCAACCTGGAGCTATTCCAAAAAGGGTCCCACTTAGTCCAAAGATTAAAGAAACGAAGGCTAAAGGCAAAGCCTCTCCTACTAGCAAGGAGAAAGGCAAAGCCTCTCCTATTAGTAAGGAAAGTGTGGCAAAGGCACTTGCAGTTTATATATCATAAGCTCTATTAATAAATTGAAGGTTCAGTGGCCTATTCTTAAATAAAGATTTGAAAATCATAATGAAAAGTATAAAATATTCATTAAAATATTAATTTATTTTTTCAAGCAGCTTGCACACTATTATAAGTGTGCAGCATATGATCTTTCAACATACAGGCAGGATAGACTTCCCAAATGCATAAAATGCAAATACACTTGCTTACAGTTGCATATATGTTTATTCAGAATGATAAAGAGCCAAAATGCAAAATGTGCCTGTTCACATACACTTTCTTTAGCTCTGCCCCAAACTACATTAAAATGAAGCAATCCGACCATTCATGAGCAACTGTGAGTTGCACAGTCTCCAGACTTACTACACTGGACATAAGGTTTTATGTATACTGCTTGTAAACAAAAATGAAGGGAAGTGGAAATTTACTTTAGCAACATAGCTTTCTATTAGCATACAGAAAGCACACTATAGTGACAGAATAACTTTCAATGAAAGCAGAAGTGCTAAGAATTTAAACAGGTCCCAGGACTGGGGGAACAGAATTTACTACAGGGTACCAATAGCCTCAATTTGGCAAGGCCCAAGTGTATGCTGACTAGGACTTCAACATATGTATAAAGTTCAGTAATAGCATATTTTGGCAAGTATGGCCCATAATGAAGAATTAAGTGGAAATCAAGAATAATTCTGATCTTTCAAATATTTTTTGCTTAAAGTTAATAATACTTCAGACTTCTTTTTAATAGCACAGAATTCCTGAATTTTATTTCTTAGCTTGCAAACTTCTCAGCCATTAAATAAACAGCAACATAGTTTTAACATTTCTCTCTATACTTTTTTTAGTATCACATAAGGTGGGTCTATGAAAAATTGCAAGTGTTCAGGAGATCAGTTACAATTGAAATAGGAGTCAAATATTAGTTCCTGAAGAGCATCATCTGGGGGTTTCTACAGTATAAATTGTAACCTAGTGTACTAATTTCCTTGTAAGAAATGTATTCATAGAATACTCGCACTTTTCAGCTTTCCCTAGAGAGTTCTGGTGAAATCTACTGCCGAGTACACAAAACCCTTCATCCTTACTTAAAATGAACATGGATTTTGACACATGTTCAGATGCTTACCTGGGAAATTTTTGCGTGCTTTATACATGTTGTGGTTTGAGGCTTGGAATGGGGGCGTGACCTTCCAGCAACTGGGAGGACCCCGGGTGGGGGTGAAACCATTGTATTCCCTCCCCTTCCCACACACACTCTGATAAGAGGCAGGGAGTGGTTTCTTGTTTCACTCCTGCCTTGGAGCTCAGAGAGGAAAGTTCTCCTTTCACTCCGTGGGACCCTGGAACCATTTCTGAGGGTTTTGTATATTTTATCTTTTGTATTATTCCCCTGATCTTTATATATATTATTTTCCTTACCTCCCTTTTTCGTTTTCTGTTCCTTGTTGAACAATATACTTCATTTTTTTTTTAAAAAGTGTCTCTCTCTCTCTCTCGAGGGGGTGTGGGAGAGGCGAGTACATAGTTCTGTTCCGTGTGGGTCCTGCCCTGAACCCCTTTTTACACGGAACCAGGACATAATTGGCGACCACGAAGGGACTGAGCAAAAGAGATTTTACATTGAAA
>NW_008622314.1:0-412 GCF_000691845.1 Merops nubicus | reverse complement strand
GGTTTGTTTTCAAACCATTACAGTAAGAAAGCTCATCTTCAACTTTTTGGTGTTGGGAAGGAGCTCCGGAAAGAAGAGATGCACTCCAGGAGGTTGGCAGTCAAATCCGTTTATTGCAAAGTTTTACAGCTTTTATAGCAGACAAGAGACAGCTTCCTGAACCCCATCCTGGTCACACACCTAAGCTGAGCTACAGATTGGATAATAATCACTGTCCACGCTCTGTCCATGCTCCCTGTCAGCTCTGGCATAGCTCAGAGTTGTTGTGAGAAAGTTTGCCGATGTTTACATACTTGTCCGGGCAAGCAGCCAACAGAATCCACTAGCTATAAACCTTAACTATTTCATAGATACTTTTGTGATTTTTCTCAGGCTTACAAGAATGTCACTGACTACACTGTTTTTTTCATGC
>NW_008622313.1:706-931 GCF_000691845.1 Merops nubicus | reverse complement strand
GATTTGCAAGGCCACTGAGATAGTGAGAACTGTTTGGACCCCTAAAACCAGCCGAAACCAGCCCTGCGGTTTGGACTATGACCAAGAGACCAGAGAGCATGCACAAGGAGACGAGGTAAAAAGTATAACTCTGAGGAAGACTCATTTACTTCATCCTGACGACCACTGTATGACCACCAGAGAGCACTGTGCAAGCACAGGACTGATAAGCTAATTATAATATGC
>NW_008622313.1:0-681 GCF_000691845.1 Merops nubicus | reverse complement strand
ATACGCGTATTGTGAAACCTCGTGCATACGTGTGACTTTAGAGTATAAACAGAAGGATAAATGCCACTGAGGGCACACATGTCTTTGTGGAGAGATCCCACATGAATAAATGCATACCTACTTTACAACTTTAACGAGTTGTGGAGTTTTTCTACGTATCAGCTAGAGAGCAGCCCTGCAGAAAATGATCTGGGGGTGCAGGCTGACAGCAGGATCAATATGAACCATCAGAGTGCTCTGGCAGCCAAGAGGACAAACCACATCCTGGAATGCATCAAATACAACATAACCAGCCAATCAAAAGAGGGGATTATTCTGCCGTATTTATCATTGGGATAGCTACAACTTGAGTACTTTCTGCAGTTTGGGCCCCACAATTTCAGAAGAATGTGAAGGTCCTTGAATGCATCCAGAGGAGCGCAACAAAGCTGAACGGGCTCGAAGACATGTCCCGTGATGAGTGGCTAAGGACTTTGGGCTTGTCTAGTATGGAGAAAAGGAGGCTGAGGGGTGACCTCATTGCTTTTGATAGCTTCCTGAGGACAGGAAGCGGAGATGGAGATGCTGATGTCTTCTCCCTGGTACCCAGTGATAGGATGTGTGAGAATGGTTCAAAGATTCACCAGGCGAGGTTCAGATGTGACATTATGAAGCATTTCTTTACCAAGAGGGTGAGCAAAC
>NW_008622312.1:42909-56069 GCF_000691845.1 Merops nubicus | reverse complement strand
AAGGTGCCGCCGTGAGGCCGTCCCTCGCCCGCCGCGCTTTGTTCCTTCCTTCACCGTCTTTTAGCTGCGGAGCCCCTGTGGAGACGACGCCTGCGCGGGGCCGGCGCGCTGGGTTTTCTGTGCCCGCTTTTCCTGTCGTGGAATGGAGCTGCTCTTAGTCAGCCGGGAAGAGTTAACAGCGAGATAACGTATGCCTCACCCAGGAGAGAGGGCTTTTGGTTGCCCTCATGTACTACTTGGCAACCACCAGAGGAAGGGCAGAAGAAATACTTTGGGAATATTTGCAGTGTTGGTTCTCAGATCTAAGGCATTGCTATGTGGTGTGTCACTTGGATTTTTTCGTTGTTGTTCTTGGTATCTTGCTGTGTGGATAACATCCTTGTTCTGCTCTTTATTAGATGTTCCTGGAACTAGGCTGAGTGGAAAAGGCACATGGTAGTGGTGGAGTTGCCCTTTACATAGTCAAAGAGCAAGGATCTTGTGGTGGGGCTAGAAGGATCTTGTACTTACACTGATCCTTGAATCGAAGGAAACAAATGCCAAACTACTTATTCTATTGACAGCTGCCATGACTTGTAATCGTGACTGTGAAAGACCTCACTGCTGCTGTCATCCAAGAGATTCTTCTGTCAGTTTTACAATGCTAATATAATTCCCCTTTGGTGAATCCAGTCAGCATGAGATCTCGGGCTTGTAACTCTGCAGCATGTATCTCTGTGTAACCTCGCTTCCCAGTCTCCAAATCTGATCCTTCAAAAAAATTAGTCCTCAGCCATGTGCTACTTGCTACGCAGCCCTTTGTGTTAAGCTGGACTGAAAGGACAAATGTGTTTAGATTGATATTAATAATTATACATGTCATTCAGGTTATTTAGCCACTGCATCCATCAGAACTGAGGGACTTTATTGGTTTGGTTAGAAATCTTTTTATTGGAGGTGGGGAGGAAAGAGAGTGGAATTTTAATTTTTTTTTTTTCTTTTTACTAGTACCTCATCTGTCACTAAACAGAAAGTACTGTAGTCATAAGGCAAAATCACAACTACTGCAAAGTAGTGGTTTAATGTGGAGAAGGAGAGGGAAGCTAAACAGCTTCTGTCTGGGCCTACTGTCTTTTGATACATATGAATAGTTAGACTTTGGCTTATTTGGAAATAAATGTGTTCTTTTTTAGGATGATGAGTAGTCCCAAAATAAGAAGAATAATTGCCACTAGTTTTAGAGTGAAAAATCCGTTTTCCTTGGTTTATATACACATAGGTACAGGATGCTTTGATCTAAAGGTCTAGCGAAACACAAACTCCTGCTGTTTGGTTGAAGTTTGTGCAAGTTGCTTACCATTTAAGAGGACAAATTGTTTGAAGGCAGTATAAGAATGGCGATATCGCAGTTTAAAAGTTAATACAAGACCAATAGACTGTCCCTGAAGCCATAAGAACTCACAAAAAAGTTCATCTTGAGTAGCAAGTCAGCCACTTGAGTGGAGAGCCTAAGCCTGGCATATTGCAAATGCTTGAGTTCAGTATGCTGTTCAAGCTTTTATATAAGCTTTTCTAATAAGTGGGAAAATAGGGTGAAAAAAAATAATATATCCCACTCCCTCAGGCCTTCCCAACCTTTTCCAGTCATATCTTGTAAAATAACCCGATCACTGGCCTGCTTTTACAAGTGCCCCCTTAAATGATTTGGCTGTAGGCACACAGTGGGTTACTGGCAGAGCCAGGAATAGCACCAGCAAATCCTGAGTCACTGTTTGCTACTGTAATCATGCTAGATATATTTTCTCCTGGAGCCCAATACTATTTGAAGAAGAATTTGACTTCTATTTTAGTAGTGTCACAACAGACAAGTATTTTATTCTTTTCTGCACTCAGAGTACTGCAGAAAAAATTGCTTAGCTCTGGGGGGACTGATGGGTGTGTGAGTTTTTGCTACAGCAGGGACCTGCACCTAAAACTACCCTTGCTATGCAGGCAGTGAAGTTGAAACACTCCTGTGTTGTAGGGCCTTTTGGTGAAAATGAGGATGCTAGTGTGATGTGAGGCACTACAGAGGTCGGGTAACAGAGGTGGTGTGTTTTGTTCTGTTTGTTTGATATGCTGGAACAGTTCTAGAAATGCTTTTATGTCACAGTCACTCTAGCCTATCAAACAAACACTTTTCAGTAAAGTGAAGGTAGGTTCTGGGTTTACGCATACAATTTTGCTGTCCCACTCTCTGGTCTGTTTTGCAGAGGACTCAGACTCTCTTTGGGGTTCCTGGGATGCTTGTGTGGTGAGTGGTTCAGTTATGAAGTACGGTTAGTGTGAAAGTCCTAGCCCCAGTAATGTCTTGAGTGAGTTCATGAAAAGAAGGGTGTGTGTATTGCTCTGTACTCGGCTACAAAAATACATGTTGCTGTGGAATTTGTGCAGAGCAGCTGATGTGCTGTGTGTGGTATCTGTGACTGCCAGAGGGAGCTAATACTTTATCTTGTGTAAGGACAAGGAGAACCTGAGCACATGAAATGGAACTGTGCTTGCCTCAACCGAGAGATTTCTGTGGTAAAAAGATGGACAGTCAGTGAACGAGCTACCTCTGGAATGCCAAGCATTTGGAGTCAGTTGTGTGATTTTAATTTAAAAAACAAAGAAAAAAAAAAAGGAAGGGAAATGCCATTGTTAAGGAAAACATTAAACTGTTTTTTAATATACTTTATCTTTTCTGTGTCTGTCTCTCTCCGTTTTCCCTTCTGGCAAGTTACTGTGTAGGAGAAGGGGAAGAGGGCGCATGTTGTTTCGGTGAGCAGGCTGGGGCTTTGCTGGTGGTTTGGGAAACTGCAAGATCAGTTCTGAAGTAACAAGACTTAGAAATAACTGACCCTTTTATGGCCAGTGTTGCAGGATTTGCAAGTTTATAAAGCACACGTTAGAACCATGTTAACTTTCTTCTGAAAGTTGTAGCTTCTCTGTGTTTTGAAACCTATTCCTTTCCTTCCTGTGTGAGGTGTGGTTGTAAGTGATAAAAACTGTATTCTTCCTTTTAGTCTTACGATGGAGACTGGAAAGAACCAGAAGTGAAACATGCATTTTCTCACAAATAGGTAACTGCATTGCCATGGTAACCTGGGGATTTCAAATTCCAAATACACCGTGTCTCTTGACGCAAATTGGACACTGCTGCTGGAAACAAGGATACAAAGATCTATCTAGTTTTCCTGATACTTGATTCTTTTACATACAGGGAAAGGGAATGTCTCCTCATATGCTGTGCCCATTGTTAAATTGTCACTGTTTATGTTCATCCTGAGATAAACCTTTTTTTTTCCACCTGAGAAAACACCACAAAAAATGAAACACTGTGTGAAAATGCTACACAGCAGCATGGAGAGAAGTTGTGATTGTTGCAAAATACATGAGTATCTGTTATAAATTTTGAACGGGCTTAGTTGTATGCATTTTAAGAATAAAACTACAAAGTACTAATTTTTCTGCTTATGCAGTTCATTTTTTTTTTTTCTCATTGGTAATAAAATGCTGGCTATCATATCTGTGGCATATGTATGAAGTTTCTAAGAGTAGCTAGTACACCAGACAGGATTTCTCAGCTGCTTTCTAATGTAGTGGGCAAGTCTGACAGGGACTGTGGTTGGCACATAGCTCATAGCCAGGTTCTGGGTGCGGTAGCAGTCATCTTTCTCTCAAATTGCTTCCAGCTTTATGTTTGCAGAGGGAAATTTGCAAGAGTATCCCAAAAAGAATTAATTCAGTGAACTGCTGACAGGTAGTGGTGATTTAATCTTACTTGGGTTATTCCTTCCAGCAGTCCCTGGCAGAGCAAGGGGCTGTCCACAGTGGGGCAAGTCTAGAAGGCTCACAGCGGTCTCAGTGCGCCTTACGCGTTTCCATTGCTTCTGACTTGCCAGTTTGCTCTTGGAGACATTTTTGTAGAGCCCTACAGGATTTTGCACAGGATTTTCTGGTTGTGGTTCCACTGAAGTGTCCTTCCTTCCCTCCTTTCTCCCTTTCACTTTGTCATTTTATTTACACAGGTGAGAAAATCTGTCTTTTGGGTGGTTGCTAATTTTTTAAAATAAATTCTCAGGACTGCATTGAAAGTTGGTCATTTGACTCTGACAGCATGTTCTTCCCCCAGCCCCGTGTTCACTAGAGATGAACTGCAGTAGATTGACTATGGAATTAATTTTATAAACCTATATAATTTGGTAATACAAGGGGCACTACAGGTGCGAACCAACACCAAGGAAATAACTACAGTCCTAAATTTTAGGTGGAGATTAAATGTAAGGTTGGGAAAGAAGCTTTTGTAAAATCACAGATCTCTTTAAGTATTGGCTTTTCACATGTGGTTAAAGCTGTCTTCTACTAAATGCCATCCCTCCATTACTTCTTTCTTCCAGTGCTTCCAGAAAACTTCAGAATATATCTTTAACTGTATTAGTCAACTTTCAAAAAGGAAAAATTATAGCAGATGTGTCACTGCATGTACTGCATTGTAAGTTCAGTGTTGGCTAGTGAATTCAGGGACAGAGGTGCATAAAGCTTTGTAACTAAAATTCAGTGCTCTTACTCTCAAGTTGTGGTAAGATTACTATAGCAGTAGTTATTTCAATTGCTCAGGTTTATTCAAAATAGTTTGTGTCATCGTTTTTCTTATGATACCTAGTAAAGAAATTTTGACCTCTTGCTTTACTTAATTTTATCTTCATACAACCTAGTGGTCTGAAATTACAGCTATGTGATTTTACAGTCAACAGTAGGGGCTGCAGAACTAGGTGGAGAAGGTTTCGGCTTAATTTTTTGAAAACTTTTTGAAGGGCATGGTGTGGTAATGTGGGATGGGTTGGGAGCAAGCCCTGTGTGTTTTTTGTTGCCTGATGATGCACAGTGGTCTGCTTGCTGGTGCAGGCTGGACAGGGAGGCTAGGTGGAGGCTGTGAGAAGATATAAGGCAGAGAGGTAAACGAGCTTGCCATGTGCCAGCCTGCAACACACATGGAGGTAGGACACAGTATCTAAGTCCCAGGTATTGTGTCCCCAGCTCCTCCTGGACCGTTGTGTGTGGAACTTGAAATATTCAGTGTTTATGCTTTCCTATAATGAGTGCTGTCAGCTTGAGACATGGTCTTAATTGTTAGCAGAATAAAAACTGGGAATAAAATGGTTGATGTGAAATACTTGGGAGAGGTTACAGTTCTTCGTTTTTCTGTCCTGCTGCCATGGATAGAGCCTGCAATGGCAGCACAGGAGACTGCTTTGACAGGCTCCTGACCAGCTTCTTAACTGCCGCCAGGTGACTAGTCTCCTAGAATTTGCTGAAGAGTCCTGTTGTGCTTATGGTCAGGGCAAGGACACCTGATGGCAAAATTAGAGCTTAACTTGCTGGGAAGCAGAGATACGAGAAAAGTAAACGTATGGCACAGGCAGCATAAACAAGGGGGTAGCTTTTCTTCTCCTGACCTCTATTATTTACAATTCTGTTTGTAACAACAGAATGGAGTAGGAAGCTGGAAATGGGGTAGATGCTTGCAATTTGGTGCATTGCTGCACATCCTGTGGGCACCTGCAGGGTGGTTTCTGTGCCTTTTGGAAGGTGTACATGGTCCAGTGGCTACAACAAATGTCTTTAGAAAGAGGTTCAGCTGTGTTTCCTTATGCATGAGTCTGATCTGTTGTTGTATGAAGGAATGGCTTGGGGAGGTTCCTCAATCTTTTTGCTTGAGGATGGTCAGTCTGCAGTGATCTCTTAGACTTCCAGGTCTGAGGGGAAAGATTCGATAAATTAATTCTTTTGTGAGTTATTTCAGCTGCTTGGTGAGGCCTGTGCTGTCCACTGGTGCTCATGGGGTTGTGAGACACCGTGGGGGTCCTGAAGGGGGAGATCATTCTGGGGATGGGGAGTATGACACAAAAAGGAAGGTGAAGAGAGAAAGAAATTGTTAGGACTTTAAAAAAAAAAAAAAGGGAATATGAGATAAATGTTGTGAGCTCTTTGACTAGCTGACAGCCTGATACTTACATGAAGCCTGTCTGAAAAAGAGATTGACTCATAAGTCAGTTTGCAGGTAGGTGCTGCAGAGTTTTGGCTTGTAATTTTGCTGACAGTAAATTTTCATATTCCTCTGTCTTTTCAGATGCCTGCTCAGCAGAAAATAAAATGTTGGAAATGTTTGTTTAATCTGCAGCTGGCAGAGGAGGAATGACGCTGTAGGGACTAGCACAGATTTAAAAAATAGGACAGTAGAGGCTTCTGCAGCTACATCATGATAGATTTGCTGACTAGAGCTGTATTTGCATTTTAACATAATTTTTGTTCACTTAATGTCTAGCCGTATCCATTTACCTCAGTCTTTCTGTCTGCCTTGTACCAGTGATATTTTCGCCTCAGTGTGCCTTTATGGGCAGCTCAGTCATCCTGCTGTGCTGAAGGAGTGTTCTCCGTGGTCTCCCTCTAATCTCAGCTTGGAAAAGGTCATTTTAGATTAGTCTTTGGGAGAATGAGTTCCTTCTTGTAAGGTTCTGAAGAGCTGTAGTCCCTTCAAAAGCACTAGATCTTGCTGCCCGTGGATCTGGCTTGCAGTGCTGCAGTGTGGAGAGGAGTTGCTCTGGATCCAGTGCACAAGTACTCTCCTTGGTCCAGCCATCAGGAGTACTGTGTCAGGAAGATTTTGGTTTGCTTCTCATTTAACTGTCAGGGCAACTCCATGCTGGCACCTAAAATAAAGACTTTTTCATTCTTTTTATGAAGACGGATGGTCCTCAGACCTTGTGCTTGAGCTGCCGACTTAAGATTTTGATCTCATCCATTTCCATGAAATGATCTTCTGCTAGCAGAGAAACAGATATTATTCCTTCCCTCCCTGCCCCTCCACTTCTCTTGGTCTTGTAAGAGAAACAGCTTCTATGTCTTTGCAGATAGAAAAAAAATTCTTTTTGTGTTCCTTTTTGGGTTTTGGGAGGAGACCTGCTGGGTAGAGGAAGATGAATTTGTTACGACACTCCAGCAGCTTCCCAGAGCGATAACAGGAGCTTTGTATTTTAAGTTGGAGCAATATGTCTTGCCTTTCATGCTTGTGGTCTTATTCCTATTGGTGATAGTGCTGTCTTTTGGAAGAAAATTCAACAAAATGTAACAAATCAGTACCTGGTTCAGTCAGCATTTGTAGGGCTGTGTGAAGATTTTCTGGAAGACGTAAGTGGCTTAACAGAAAGTTAAGTAGGCACAACAGGTTAGCTTGTGTCAAGATGTCCTGTGACTACTCCCAGGAGTATCAAATTTACACTGAAACAGTAGTCTGTGGCTTCCAAAGAACTAATTTGCACTTTGTAACTTGTTTCTTGTGCTTTCAGGTATGCAGCCCGTTTATTTTTAGGCAACTTCTGTGGTGTGTTTTGCTACAAGCTTATGATTTGTGCTTTGCCTAGACCTTTCCTTTCTGCAACACTCTCTGTAATTGGTCTTCAGTTCGGTTGTACGTGCTTGGTGGTTTTGTTCTGTTGACACATCATTGACAACAACGGGATCCTTGTGCATTGTCAGAACTATAGGTTTAACAATAATAATAATATTAAGAATTGGCCAGATCTTTTGCTCTCTGATTAACTAGTGGAGATACCGTGGTCTGAATGCAGGTCACAGCAAACATATTTTCAAATGTTAGCAGTCCGACAGCCACACACCTGTGCAGTCCAAGCAGAAAGGGCAAGGAATGCCTCGGAGAGCCTAACCTTCTGTTTCACCTTTGGAAATGTTCTAGCCTCTACCTGAAACACAAAATGAAGCAAAGGAAATCTTAATTGCTTCTGCCTTTTCTAGGAGTGGTCTCCACATTGTGGAATCTCTCAAGTAGGTTCTGCCATCAACAGTTTGCTCAGTTAGTGTTAAAAATACACGATGGATCTGCACTCAGTGCTGTCGAGATGGATTTACTTGAACAACTGTGTGCGGCATTTCTTACAAACCCATATGGGAATGTTCAGAAAAACTTGTTTTCTTGCTAAAGCAATTTTTAATTTCAACCAGTTTATCTCTTTTAATCTTTTTTTTTGTCTTTTTTTTTTTTTTTTTTAACTGCAGATCAACTTGAACGTGTATTCTTGCGTCTTGGCCATGCAGAAACAGACGAACAGTTACAGAACATTATTTCCAAATTCCTACCCCCTGTTCTCCTCAAGCTCTCCAGCACACAGGAAGGAGTTCGTAAAAAGGTAGGGGTGCAATTTACTGTAGTGGAATGTTGTTCCAGTCAGGGAGAAGGAAAAGCCTTCATATATCATAATTTATTATATTTGGATATTCCCTGTGGAGAAGTTTACTCTTTGAGGAAAAGTTGTTGAGAACCTGATGGAAAAATGGGCTTATTGCAACTCAGTGTTTAAAGAAAACAGTTATTGCTTTTATCAGCATGGTCTTTTGCAGGTGTGTGGAGGCTGTGTTTGTTTCTACTTGAGAGCAGATAGCTGTGAGTTAGCTTGAGACCAAGACTTGCTGCCACAGACACTGTTGTGTGGCTTCCAGGTTGGGGCTGTTGTGCATATACCTGACTTACAGCACACGTGAAGCAAGCTTGCTTCTCTGTCTGAAAGAATGTGAAGACACTCTCCTTGATGTCATTCACTTGTTTTATAACAGGAATAGAAGCAAGGACCAAACAGTTTTTGAGGTGGGATTTAATACATACCTGGGGAATTCCGTTTCCTCTGTTAGGTGATAGGAAAAAAGCACATACTGCACACCTGCAAATGAGCACAAAGACACAATAGCAGGTGTGGAAATCTGTAACACCCTGCCCCAGCTGGTCCCAGGCCCATTGTAGGAGCCATCAGCCTATAAAAGGCCCTTCTCCGCAAGCCTAGGGGAACACAGGTACCATGGCTGTTAGGAACCCAAGTTAAGGACTCAGAGGAAGGAGCATCCTTGTCTGTGTCCCTCCCAGGGCTCTCTGAGGAGACCCTTAGTCCCACTGTTTCGGGCATGAAACTGTTAAAGATTTCAACAGGTCAATGCCAGAACACATTTTGGACTGAGAGGGTGCAACCTAGAGGTACTGGACACAATAGGGTGCAGGGGAAGATCATTTTGGGATCGCATAAGCCTTCTAATGGGATGTTTAGTGGAGGAGCCAAAGGTGTGGAATGTGATGGTCCTAGGTTATTTGGGGAGGAGCATGTGTGAATCTCTAGGGGTGAAGCCTTCTGGTGAATGTGTACCTCTCCTGTCTGGACCTGGGGGCACGGAGCTGTGGCAGCTTCCCCTCTGCTGGGCTACTGGGCCTGGCTCTAGTTCCCTGACACCATGGATTGATTGTTCCCCCTGTTCCTGTTGCCAGGCTACAATAAGTGGTGGTGGCCATTTTCTTAGAGATTAAATAATCAGGAACCTCAGGTCTAATTTGTTTATAATAGACCTATCTAGTGAATTGAGTATGATGTGTGGAGTCCAAAGCAGTAAAATCTGTTGTGGTTCCTTCAAGTTTTTTGTTTTCTTCCTGTCAGGTCATGGAACTTCTGGTTCACCTGAATAAGCGCATCAAAAGTCGTCCAAAAATTCAGCTTCCAGTAGAGACGTTGCTGGTGCAATATCAAGATCCTTCTGCAGTGTCTTTTGTCACTGTGAGTGTCTGTTCTTCCAAGAGCACTTGCTGATTTACTGGTAACAAGCAGAATAGTTTTTAAAGCCATTGTGTTTAGCCTTGTCACTTTTCCTAGCAAGGACGTTGTTGTCATGAGGTTGATGTTAAAAGATTTTTGATTTATTTTTTTTTTTAAACTAAACCTTATGGTTCGTCGTGGGTGAAACTTAATTCCATAAATAAGCTGCACCATTGATTCTCTCCAAATTACTGATAATTAATCTTGATACTTTGTAAACGTATGAATTGGTTTTACTTCTATTGTAGAAGATCTATTCATTGTTAGAAGATCCACTTTACAAGCACCTACCACTCCTTATCCTGATACGTGCAGGATCAGAGTCTTAAAACACCATGCAGGATCTGTCTCACTTAAAGAATATGCATTTCTCTGAACACATAAGAATGTGAATTTTTATGTGTTTTTAGGGTCAGGACCTTAGCTGAGGAGAAAAAGATGGAAACCCCCTTGTTTTATAGATAGGGAAACCTTACTAGATGGTTTCATTCAGTGTAATTTAAAAAGTGAAAATAGTTTAAAAATGTTTTTGTGAAACTATGAAGACAACTTTAATTTCAGCTGTGGTAGATCTATTGGAAATTGCCATTGTGAAAAAAAGTGATTAAATAAGAGGGAAATCTTCTGTCCTTGCATTTGACTGTTCAGTCATATGTAGCATAAATGGAAAACATAACATCTTAGAAACCGATGCAGAAATACTTATAACTTCTGTGTTACTGCTGTTTAAGGTCTTTCAGATTGCCTTTAAGCAAGTGGAATTATCTGGAGCTCACCTTCTAGAAATGGCCAAGGACTTCTAGTGTGCATGTGCTCTGTAGAGTAGTGAGAGGATCCTCTTATTTGAAGATGCTGCGGTTTTGGCTGGACATGTCAAAAATCTGTTTTTGTTCATGTATCTGAGTGATGCAAGTTTTTTGTGCCATGAGGCTTCATGACATTTTAACAAGTACTGTCTACAAAGGAGTATAATGCTTCCCACTTCACTTCTTTCTGCCAGGTCGTTGAACATGTAACTCTTATCTCTGCGGTTCTTGAGCGGATTTGCGTCAACACGATAGCAGTTAGATAGCCCGGTATTCAGTATTGCTCTGCTTTGCTCTCCCATCACTGGACTCTGGACTGCATCTGCAGCTTTTAGTTATGATGACTAAGAAACAAGTTTCCAAGAAAAAACTTGCCTGTGCTCCTGCCTTTGAATTTATTCAATATTGCTTTCTATTTTATTTCAGAAATGGGTAAGAGAGAATGTTACGCTTGCTTTCCTCGAAGTTGTTGCTCAGGAAAAGCTGCTTTTGTGAAATTGGCAGCAAATAAGAGAAGCTAGAGAGGGTTTTTTGCATTGCTGTTTTCCTCCTTTTAAAGCTGTCCTTCTCTTTAATAGCTGTCACTCCAACGAGCCTTGGAATTAAGAAATGAGTCTTCCAAAATATATGCTGTTTCCAACACCCAATTAAGTAACACAACATACAAGAGTTTAAAGAAGAGCTATTTCTTTTGCGCTGTTGCAATACTGTGTGCTTTTTCTACTTCTCTAGAATTTTACCATAATTTACGTTAAGATGGGGTACCCCCGTCTGCCTGTGGAAAAACAATGTGAACTGGCTCCAACTCTTCTCACTGCAATGGAAGGGAAACCTCAACCACAGCAAGACAGGTACAACTACTTATTTTTGGAGTGATTTCTGTTTGCATCGATTTAGTAAAATAAGCTGTATCAGTTAAAAGATTTTTTTTCTTAGGATGTTCTGGACTTGTATATTTTGTATCAGCAGTTAAGTAGTTTGGGTCATGCAAAGGTTTCATATAGTCCAATGTAGTGATAATACACATGAACTGCAGCAGCAGGCTCCCTGTGTGATGAGGCCTATGTTATGATGGGTATTCCTGTCTGTATGCCCCAGCTATCTTAATCAAATTCTGCTTTCTAGTCTAAGGCAAAAAATTCAGTAAATAATCTCTGTCTAGCAGCAAGAACAGCAGTAAATGTCTCAGATTGGTCATTGTAAATTGTGAGAGAACCCAAATTCTTACTCACTTGCAACACTAAGTTGTAGGAAATAAAGAGACTGAAGTTGGGAACAGCTGTGCACTATGAACTTGCAGAAAACTGTTAATTATGGAGCTGGTTCTTATTTACATTGAGATGGGTTTCCACCATGCTGGCACTAGAAAATGTCATTAAAATCATATCTTTATTCACTCTACATCACTTTGACAGTGCAAAAGTATTTTAAAAATGACCTAATTGAAAAGTCTTGCAGTAAAATCTTGCTTCAGTTCATGAGATGAGTGTGAAAATGCTTGGTTGTCTTCTCTCAGACTATGGTTTTGTCCTGTCTGAAAAGCAAGCACGTGAGTGAACAGGGCTTTGGGAAGTCTGGTTCTGCCAGTATATTGCAGGATATTTGTGTGTATGCTTTCTTTGGTGAAGCTGAACAGTGTTGATCAACTTCTGCTCTAGGCAGACTGAGATGAAAAAAAAAAAAAAAAAAAAAAAAATTCTTATGGATGAGACAGTCCTAAACTGTATTTTATGGCATAATTATGAAACATTAAAAGTCAGGACAAAGCAGTGAGTTTCTCGAGATGTTTGTTTATGCATGCAGACATACATGTTTTATTATATTGTAATGGTTTGAAAACAAACCAGTGAGAGACTCCAAGTCAGAAATACAATTTAATAAGAAAAAAAAAAAATCAATAATACAAAGGATAACCACAGACAGAGTCAGAATACAACCTGATACTCTGTAGTTAGGGTGGTGGTAGCAGTCCAGATGAAACAGTCGTCTCGTAGAAAAGATCTGGTAGCTCTTGTCCTCTGGAAATCCAGTGGGTAAGGCCCCCTGTGCTGTCCTGAACCCCAGTTTATATCCAGGTGGGAGCACTTGGCTCCTCCCCCTGGGTGGAGCATCTCACAATGGGTTGATATCAGTCTATGAGTCATGCAGTGGGTCCTTGATGGTCCATTAAACAGAAATAGCTCCTGGGGAGAGCTCTGTATGAGTCATGGGGTGAGGCATGGATGGGCCCATTAACAGGGAGGACTCCTCCTGCTGGGTGGGAAGGTGTTAACATCTCCCTGGACCTCTTTCCTTATCTGTTATAGCCTGGGGTGTGAGGTCTGTCCTGGGCAGCTGCTACCCATGATTTTCTTAACGGCCCATGAGCACTGACATAGAGAGTATAGAATACACAGTTTTGGTTCTACCCACATAAGGATACACTGGTCCCAGCCCCTGTAGCCATGACATATATGGAAAAATCCTAGTTTATCTTCTGCCTTCCATTTTTAAGTGGAAGAGGTAACAAAAGAATAGTGGATTGTACATCAGTTTAAATTTAAAGGGTTTTTTTTGTTATTAAGGACCGGGTTTGTTGTTAAAAATTTCTCTCGTGAATGTTAAGAATAAACAGGTATGTTTTTTTTTTTTTTAATGGTTGCAGTAAATATAATTGTTTTTCAGCCTAATGCATCTTCTAATACCACCCCTTTTTCACATGAAATAC